>NW_010534034.1:1760-40121 GCF_000687285.1 Phaethon lepturus | reverse complement strand
ATATAATATATAATATTATACCCTTTAAAAACCTTTCTATCAGCCCCCAAAGTGACACCTGCTATGTGCTTTCAAACTTGGGATCATTAAGAAGTGTGCAGGTTTGTCTGAAGATGCACAATCCGTTCTTCCTGCTACTCATAAGTCACACGTGCACAAAAAGAGACATAGGACAACTATCTGTAAACAACTGACTGACTGAGAAAAAACAAACTTATCAAAACTCAACCCATCGTGAGCATGATTCACTGAAAATATTGCTAGATTTAATAGCCCTGACCAAAACAAGCTCAGCAGCCTCGGTGGGAATTTCAGAATTGCTACACTCATTACCTCATCTCCCATTTGTGGGACAAAAGGCGAGCGGCGGGGTATAGTATCCAAGATCCACTGTGGGGCAAGCCATTCTTCACTGGGTTCGCCTTCCATCGAAAGCAGTCCACTTGGTTTCTTAAATATATTACATTAAATTTAGAATGCAAACTGTAATTACTACGGCAGAACATACGAAAAACTGATCATACAGCACTTACTGAAGATAACTAGATATAAGGGCAAAGAAAATGCTGGAATATCAACCTTCCAAAAACCTCAACTAAATAGTAGGGAATGAGACACATTTTTTATAAATATAATAGAAGATTAAAATGTTTATAAATCAAGAAATTATATTTCTTTCCTTAGAAATATTATAAATGTCTTCTTTAAAAAATACCAGGAAAAAGAAATCCAACAATGTAGATACAATACAGATGCGTTAGAATTCTACAACAAAACCACCTTGGAGTAAATCTAACTGCAGTGAAGAGCATAAACCTAGGAGAAAACATCCCACCTGTAATGGAGAACTACCCACATGAAAATGGAGGTACATCTATGTCACCATAGCACCAAAATAAAAGAAAAAAAAAATTACTCTGGTATTACAATTATTGTGCCAGCTATAGGAACTTTCTTGCTGTGTATTTGTTCGTGAAAAATTTTACTTTGAAAACAACCACTCCAAAAAAATGTATATTCATAAGGTCAAAAAGACCCTCAAAAATTAAAAATGCTGACCTTTTTTCTAGGCTGTTTAAGTTTCCTTCGTTTTGGCTCCAGCCCTTTTGCTCCCTTTATATTTTCATCTTCAGAACTGCTACAGATTTTCCGAGCTGCCTGCCTGGTTTGTCTCTTTGGAGGCTGGAGATTAATTCCAGCATCTGCTGTCCAGTCAGAATATTCACTCGATGAATCACTGTAGATAATAAAAAGTTGTAAGAAAGAAAACAGTACTTCAGTTTTCACACAATGGAGTGAAAGGTCCAAACATTGAACCTGTTCTTCTGGTTATGTGGAACAGATGTCAGGATTATCACAAAAATTTCATTCTCATGTGAATTTAAAGAAAACCTAAGTGCCATCTAGTTTTGTGTATTTCCACAAATTATTTTATAAATTGCAAACTCAGGATAAAACTACAGTGATGGCTGATACTTATTTTCATCTTAATTATCTCATTGATTCATAGACTGACTTCCTAAGAACTGACTGCACAAAATGCATGAAAAATTTAGAAAACTAAAGCATTCTTCTAAAAATAAAGTTCTGACTTCTTTAATATCCAAATAACACACATATGGTATTTATATACCATGGGCTCATGGCCCTTCCAGCCATAAAGGCATAACATTAAAAATAAGAGAAGAGTCTACAGAAATTGTACACAAATACATATAGACAACAGAAAAATTAGGAAATACTGAGGTATGAACAGAAGATACGTATGCATCTATCAATATTTCTATTGCATATGACTAACTGGCATTGATTGTTTTCAAGCAGTTCTTAATTAAAGACAACATTTTCTTACAAATGGTCTTTCAAAATTGATCTCAACTTTGAAAAAAAAAAAGCCCACAAAAAATACAATATAAAATGTTTCACACAGAATTGCAACAAAAAAAGTCAGTCTTCGAAATGAAGAATTTTTCACACTGGTTTTCTGTTAAATGCTTCTATAAAAACTCCTCCAATTGCTTAGTCGCTCAAATACATAAAAGTATCCGTCCACAGACTCCACAAATTTTGTTGTTTGCTGTTTTAAACTACCTAAGCATACCAAACACTTGGCTTCAACCTGTCACAAGGTGTAACAAATCTGTACTGCCTTGTAGTCATAGTATCACAATATCAACCCTCTTTCTTGAATTATGTAATCAACTAATGTTAATAATGAAGAGAGCAGTAAAGCTACCTGGAACTGCTTTCACTTTGCCATGCTGCCACAGGATCATCCATAGATGCATCACTTGTGCCAACAGTCTCATCTTCCTGTATTAAAAACAAAAGGCTTCACTTTTGGGCCAAGTTTAAATGTATCACTTTTGTTTGCAAGCAAGCTGTATGAGTTGTCTCAACTGAGGAAAGCTTTGTATTTAAGGACTAGTTTAGCTTAAAGTCAGTTCACAATTTCTTTCTGTATCTTAATTAATATTATACTATATGCTTATCTAATTTCTATAGACAGAGATGTGAATTTCAATAGTATTAGAACCACAGAATGAGTTCTTATTTAAATGATTAATAAATTTAAGTGTCAAGTGAACAGCTTTTATAGAACATATTGAACTGTACGTTCAATGCATTTATAAAGTGGCAACGTTCAGTCTCTTTCTACTTTGCATGCTTCCCTAATGAGAGCAAGTTATATTTAATCTGGTATATTTTAAGTTCTTCCCTTGCAAATATCAATGATTAATACCAATACTCAATCTCTTTCAACAGCAGTCTACAGATGTAGATGAAATCAAAGTACTGAATGTGACTTAGAACATATTTGCAGTATGAAATCCCAAAATAGCAAGTGGTTTAACGCAACCCAGTTAAATTTACTTGAAAATGTTTCAGATTTCCAAAAATACACAACCTGTCTTAAGCTAGTTTTGAATACTGTACTGGCATTGAGGTCAATGATCCTTCCCTCTCCAAGATCAACTTACTACACTAACACCACAAATCCAAATGACTCAATGATTTGAGTGTTTCTTCCTAGGTGGAGAAACTCGGAGCCTTAACGGTAACAGTGCTCTCAGCACATCTGTTGTTCAAACCACGCTATTTGTGAACAGGGAACCTATTGAAAGAATCACTTGATGCATCAGACCTCTGAGGAGCTGTCTGATTCTTCCCGTGCACGTGCGTTTTGACTTGCTCCTTGCTGATTGTGTTCTATGGTGGAGCGTGTTTGATAGGCGTGTTGGCGTTTGCGCTGGTTTCTTCTCAAAGACCTTCCACTTCCTGGTTGGTAATCGTTCTTTTATCATAGGAAAGAAGGGACAAAAAGAAAATGAGTAGAGATTTAATAATGAATTACATAGTTAAAAAATGCCTCATTAAAGTGATTGTACATTGTATTACATCTACAAATGACAACTAGGAAATCTAGAATCAGAAAAGGTATTTTTTACACGCTTGTGGTTCGTTTCAGCGCACATGCAGGTGGGTTTTCTGGTTAAACATCAACTCTACTTTTTAAAGTAACAGTCCTTAGAAAGGAAGTTATGGAGAAATATATGCTTTTCTGAAAATACCTGCAGTCTCTGGAAAAGCTAGCCACTTAAAAAAGTGTGGCATCTCCAATATTTCTCCTAGTTTCCACAAGTCAAACTGATCATCCACTGTAGCTCTGCTCTTTTGCTTTCCCAGCATCTCCCCATTACTGAAGCCTTAAAGGTAGAGATTTACCACTGCTGTTTGCATATTACAATATACAGACAGACAAATTACAGTTACAGAAGGAAGAGAGAGAGCCAGAGAAACAATTAGTACTACGGATCTCCTAAATCATTTAATAAAATTGGTTTTGGTTTTTTTGTTTCTCTTTTTTTTGCTCAGTGCTTAGAACTGCTTCACACCCAGGTTCTCTCTTCTACTCAGTTAACTCACCCGCTGTAAGGTGTGGGATGGCTTTCTCTTCTTTTCAACAGTATATAAATTAATTTCAATTTCACCTTTGGCAGCTCGACATTCTTCCTGGACCCTAATCATACATAGGAAACATCCATTTTATTCAATAAATCATATAACTTGACCGTTTCATTAATATACACATGAAAACACTTCTGGTTCCCTTGCTATAAGTACACAAGTCCTTCTAGCAGCATCCACACATACTTCACTCCTGGAATCACAAGTTAAGGAAGCAAACTTGTTAGTTGAGCATGCATAATTATTTTCAAGAAAATTTAAATGTATTAAAATTATTTTTGTGGTTTTTTTAAGTAAAGTTTCAGGAAAATGTGGTATTTGAACTACTGACAAAAGATTCAATTGTGAAGAGAAGGAATTACTATTCTCAACTCTCCAGCAGAGGCTACCACTCTAATCCTAGTATCTGAATTTCAAAACAAACAAACAAAAAGCCAACACATCTCTGAAAAATAATTTTTTAAAAATTGTAACAGGTGCATGGAAGGATCATTAAACACTATACAATTTATTCTTTTATCCCCATCTCACTTAGCATCTTACTTGCTGACGCCTGGAGGAAGCTCATTCACCACTACTCTCCTGCTCCACGCCATGAGATCTCTCTCCGTTGCCATTTGACTTCGGGGAGCGTTGTGATGCATTTGCCGAACCCCTTCAATCTGGCCACTTCTCCGGAGACCAACATTTGGTGGAGATGTAACATCCAAACCTGGACTTCGAAGAGCTAAGGGAGAAAAAAAATTTTTCTTCACTTCTACAAACCATCAACAAAATCTAGACTTTAAAGCTTAAGGACTGCACGGAGATTCTTTTTTGACAATAAACACCACCTAAGTCTATTTTAAGTGGCTTTGCCTTTTGCTTCAGGTGAACTTTTTTGTGTATTGGCCTTGGACTACTGGAGATGTGTATGCTACTGTAACAATACTGTGGCTTGCTATATCTTAGAGATATCTGAGGCAAGCAAAGAACATAATCTAACGGAAAAGTGTTAAAGGTACTTAAGTGACCTTCAAATCAAAGTCTTGTCAACTGTTTAAAGGCTCTGAAATCATGCGTCTTAAATTCTATGGCACAAGAAGAGATGACGTTGACATCTAAAATAATAGACTGTTGCAAGGTTTCAGGTTTCTGTTGTACCTCCATTTGTTCTGTATTTGTAATGCTTATCTACTGTGCCAGAGGCACTGCTCCTTCCTGGGCTTTTCATCTGGTGGCACAACAACGCAGTACTACATGCTCAGGAGAAAACAGAGACTGAATCTTTAGGTAGCAAAGTGAGACAAAAAGGCTGATAATTTCAGAATCACTGCTAGCATTGCCTTAATTTATCCCACCATTTGGGAATGCATCAACACAATTTCCGTATTCTTAAATGTGGTTAACCATATGAATAAATTGCATTTACGGTTGTGGAAACCTATATAAAAATATTAGGCTATTAAAACATCAAGTACTTTACACAAATGAGCAGTTCATGTAGCAAAGCCACTGATCAATGTGAATTCTGTAAGGTCCCAGTACTTTAATTTCTACACCACTCATATCTGGAAATTCCCTTTCACATAAATACAGGGATATAGAAATAAAATTGAGAACTGGGATTGCACAACCCATCAACCTATCATAGGAAGTAGAAAAGACTTCTTGTGAGTTGAAGCTGGCTTCTAGACCACCTTCTTGACAATACCTATTTAGACCAAAGCAAAAGTATATTTTCAGTGTTTTTCACTAATATTTTTCCTGTTTCTTGAATTTAAAGACAATCAACTCCAAATCTAGCAATCCTAATGAGCTTTGCCAGGAAATCTAAGTCAAATGTGTAATCAGTCATTTAACCTAGAACTAATTTATTAGTGGATGCAAATTTTTAAAAGCTCAGGATGGTTCGCAGCACAAGTCCACAACATCTGCTCTCTCACATCAGCTGCACTCAGCTGCCTCACAGTCAGCTGTTCACGTCTGATTTGGTTTGTTTCAAATTTTTAATCACTTTGTGTATTAAAAATAAAATCACAGTAGCAGAACACTTACCAGGAGAATAATCTCACGCTTTCTAAGGAAACACTAAGACAGAGCAGACATGTTTATTTTATAAACACTGATGCTCAGCCTTAGCATTTATGCTGCAACAGGAAGCCATTAGTCTGTCACAGCATTGTATTCCATTGACATTCTCTAATTATATGCTGTTATCTTGACATTATGCAGTTACAAAGTGTCATCTCTGCAGTGACTTGACATCAAGACAATACAGTGAACTCTAATTATTCCTGTTATAAACCTTTCCTAAAACATAAACATACAGTCTAATAGTTCTAGGTAATCAGATACAGCCCAATTAGACCATTGTGTACCCTCAGCTGCACCTTAAACTTTTAATTCCTCTGCTACCATCCGTAGAACATCCAACTGCTCTGCACAGGTTAATGATGTGTGCAAGAACACGAGAGAAAAGCATCCTCAAAGACAGTCTCAGAACTTATGTTGACACATTTTGATTAGTGCCTTGCTACGCTTTAGGAAAAGAACGGTGGAGGTAAAAAAAGAGACACTTACCTCCATTAACAGAGTGGGATCTATTGAGTGGAGGGTTTGGAAGAGTTTCTCCTTCATTAATTAGTCTCAGATCTTGTTCCCTCTGTAGTTCTCTGATCATTCCATCAAGGATACTCTCATCCTGGTCATTAGTTTGCTGCCCAATGACTTGTTCAACTACTTCACCATCACCTTAACAAGAACAAAGCCACAGCTTCTTATAAAATGATTAATTTCTGTTTTACTAAATACCATAGAAACAATTACATTTAAAATTGTGCACAATTATTTGTCTGCTCTGCAAAACATCTGATCACCAGCTGGCTTTCTGCTCTCGTAATAAATGGAGGCAAAGTTTAAAAGAGAGGTTACAATAAAAATCTAAAATTACAGACCACACAAAAGATAGAAACACAAAGCCTTAGAAACAGCAGAAAGACATTATGCTTCCGTAGGTAATAATGGAAAATCTCTTCTGGAGATCAGCATTTTGCAGAAGTTTGTATCTACAAGAAAAAAAACTGTTTTAAAAAACAAACGCTATTTTTTTAATGTCTTTCTTACCTTTTTGCTTCCTTACTCACATACACAGTTACACCGAGGTTAATGGGACAACTCTTTAAGCATGCTGCCACATACCTGGTAGAAGTCCACAGATTTTGGAATGCTACAGTCTCCTCATCTCACCTCCAGTCAGGTTGATTCCATACACTTCCCTCATGCCATAAAGTCACCCTATTTCTTCTTCTATGTCTACACTATATTTAAACCACTGGTTTCAGAAGACAACCAAAATAAACAATCCTTATTGTACCGTCCTACAGAGCTGGTGCTCAATACTGTGCGATACATGTATTATGCATGAGTTTCAGACAGCATACCATTAGCTACATATCCCAGCTGAGGAATAAGTTGTTCATCCTTGCAATTTTCCCTCCCTGGCACCAGCCGCTGGAATCTCGTGGGATGAGGATTTCCATCAACATCCACCAAGAATGGAGGAGGCATAAGATGTGGAGCCTGTTGAGTCTGTTCATCCAACACATAGTTATTTGCATCACGGATCAGCGGTCGGTAATCCGTATGGAAGAACATCTGATCTGGAATCTGCAAGAAAAGCAATTTAGTAAATAAATCAATGGCCATTTGCAGCTGTCTTGCTGCTTTGGAATGGCTCCCATACCCATAAACCACAACTCCTACACTTAGGATCAGCAGAAGAAATGTTATGACAGAGAACAGATTCCTACCACAAATGTGTTTTATTACCTAGGCCTGATGCAAAAATTCAATAATAAAGTATGCCCACAAAGGTGAATAGATAGAAGTTAATGCTTTGTTCCCCTGTCTAGAGATTCTCTCGTCTAAATCTTTTTGATTCAGGTAAACAGCAACTGCTTC
Organism: Phaethon lepturus; assembly: GCF_000687285.1. Taxonomy (NCBI): domain Eukaryota; kingdom Metazoa; phylum Chordata; class Aves; order Phaethontiformes; family Phaethontidae; genus Phaethon; species Phaethon lepturus. The sequence continues at coordinate 32,210 of NW_010534034.1, read as the reverse complement.
ATGATCTAATTACTATTTTGTCTGGGGCAGGGCAAGGGGATGAACTGTAACACAAATACTTCTCAGACAAAATCAGGTCAAGACACAGAAGAGTTTAAAATTCATTCAACCTACCTTTTCATAATATTTATTGCATCCAAAACCAAATAGTAGCAGATGTCCATGAGAGTCTGTGCAGGCAAAATGCTGTCCATCTGGGGAGAACTTGCAATCAAAAACAGCTCCATGGCCTTGGCCCTCAATCTGTATACAAGCACAGAACATTCATTTCACAATCATGCATTCCCCATAAGAGCATGCATGCGTAAGTCCTCCAACAAGTATTTAATCCTAATTCTGTGTAACTTCTGATCTCCCTCAAGACTGATTTACCCTTTTTTTTCCTACTTAATTATTAAAGCTAAACTGAACAATGCAGTAGAACCTTGCATTTTCTCTTTGTCCTGAAATTTCAGTGCAACTTTTAATGTATGTTCTGAAACAACCACCTAGAAGTCTACATTTTATGTTAATGGCAGACATAGGGCAAGCCTGCCCCGAAGATCTCAGACATGTATTGGCTCCGTACAAGCAGGTTTCGCAGCCCCAAGTGCCAGGAGGATAGCTCAGGTCCTGACGCAGTACAGCTGCATTTGCTCAGCACTGGAACCAAACCAACAAGCCTGGCACCGGGCGCATTAAGATAGACGCGGCACAGAGCCAACCATACCATTCCCCAGACCACAGCATTGTGCTACAACACACAGGCTTACTGGTTTTCATTGCTCTACCTTGGGAGTCACTATAATCTTTTGCATGGTATAACCATAATCATACACATGAATAATATTCAGATGTAACAGATCCCATGAAAGACTTGCTGCTGCACTTACAATATGCGAAAACATACTTTGGTATTGCTTACTGAAGAGTACAGGGTGGTTTTTTTAACAGGTAGATGTTTTCCCCTAATCCTGTTGTAACATTGGTCACAACAGGTATGTAATGACATCTGCTTTTGCCTCAAGATCATTTTTACACAAATGTGAAAAAAAAAAAAAACCCACCCTTCCCTTACCATTCTTACCATGTTAAAGTAATTGCGAATTTTTGTTCCTTTGTCTATATCCCAAACAAAAATATTTCCATCATGACCCGCGGAAAGTACAATCCTTTGGTCAAACGGATGGGCCTCCAGAACAAAAACTTCATCATCGTGACCCTGCAATGAAAGCAGGGTAAAAAAAAAAAAAAAGTAGCATCTCCAAACATGGTAGTATTTAGTGTGAGGACATCTCAGTTCAGGTAGTCATCCATGACAGCTCAATTTACTTGGTCTTAGACTAAAACTGTGTCTGTACTTAGTCAACGTTTCTGTCAGAGATTTGGCATTACCACTGCCCACTTTGTAAGTACCTCAGACTGTAGCTCAGCACAACTGAGACGGAGAGGGATGGGGAGGAAGGAGAACTCAGCAGCAAGGACAGCTGCAACCCTCTAATCTGGACACAAACGGTGGCCTTCAAAGGGCTCCCTTGTCAGCCAGCAATCACCAGGATCTAGCAGCATTTTGGTCATCAGCTCCTTTCCCCGTGATACACACTCCTCCCAGTAAGCATAAGACAGGCGGCACGCTTCAGGACAAAACACTCCTTGTCAGGGGGAATGATGATGCAGATGCAGTTTAGCCTCAAATCAATTTTGGAGTTGAACTATAACCGTTTGGGATTACCTACTTGAATTTTACTTACAGATAAGCTATGAAGAAGCTGCCCTGTGGACGAGTTCCACACTTTGAGAAGGAAATTGTTGACTGCAGTGATGACAGTGGCATCGTATCTATCCCAAGCCACCATAGTAACCTTCAGTTTAGTCACCTTGTCCTCCCCAGATGCTACATTGTTTCTAAGGAAATCAATAATTTAAAGAAGAAATAAATCAGTAACTACAGACGTAAACATTTAACAGCGTTAATTCAGTATGAGATTAGGGAGAGCATGGCTGCCACCACCCTGACTACTGGCTAACGCAGAAGGATGAAGGATGGCTTCTGCAGTGGTAAAAACCAGATACAGAAAACATTAAGTACCACTAAGATTCATAGAGTTTTATTTCCTTAAAGAGGACAAGTTTCTCTTCTGTTCTTAAGCAATCATCTTCGCCTACCCCAATTCTTTCTTTCAAGCTATTCAGTTCTATTAAGTTTTTTCCTACAAGGTGTTTTTCTTATCAGTCATCAATATGAGTAAACTCTAAAATGAGCAAGAACCTGCTAAATAAATCCAAATCATACATCCAACAGCTAACTTATTAAAAATGTAACCATATGAAATATAAAGAATTCTGCAAAGCAAAATGCCTAATGGATTTCTCCATTTCTGCTTTTTGTTATTGTGCATATTCCATTACAAGGCCACTTACAGAAGCCACTTGAGGATCTCAAAAAGAAAAACTTGAAACCCTAACTGAACCTGAGAACCAAATCACTGTATCTCACCTCTTATGTGAAAACTTAAGGAAAAATACAGTGTTAAGAAACAGGCTGGACATATTATATTAGCATATCAGCATGTGATCAATGAGGTTCTACTAAAACCTCTTCCTGTGGGATGAACTCTATCTGACGTTCTTACTTCATGTGTAAAATACTAAATATTCCCCAACCATTAGACTAGGGAACTACCAATGTATTTATATTTTCTTTCAGGGGGCTAATTAACTGTGTGACTTAACAGATGGAACCATGGCATTTTCAATACACAAATATGCTGAGATTAACTCAAAATGGAAGTAAATAAATATGATGGAAGATTTTGTTTTGCGTGTAAACGTGGCTATGAAGCGCATTCTGGTTTGGTTTGTTTTACCCTGTCATTTTAGTAGCCATATCCAGGACCACACTCTTCCAATCTTGCTGCTGATAGTGCCATATTCTTGCTGTTCCATCTCTGCTTCCACTGACAAATCTCAAGCTATGGAAAAAAAAATATGAAAAAAGTAATGAAATCCTGAACAAGGATAAGTCACTGCTGCTTTTGGTCTAATACCCACATGCCCATCGCAGGATGTTATTTTCTCGCTATTCATAGCTTTGCTATGGAGTTTTCCACCCTCAGCAACAGCGTGGGCATGCTAAATCCTGCAGGGAGAATACTTAGAGCTTGGCAGAAGACTGTCATTCACCTTAGGAAAGGTCACTACAAGCACTTACTTTTATGTCACTCTGCAACAAACATGCACACACACACACATACACAACTATATGCATACTTGGAAGTATATACTTATGTATATATACTTGTCTTACCCTATATACGCCCACACACAGGCGTGTTTAACAACTCATAAAATATCCAGGAACTACCACCACAGGAAACAGGCAGCTACAAAATGCTGGCAAGCCAAGAGCACACCCATTCACACCAGCACAGAAGCTAGAATGTATTTAATCTTTTTTTAACACTTATTCTTTAACACTTATTCTTTATATTGTTCGTGCATCTCTGATCTAGAGAATGTAATTAAAAGACAGCGAGGTTACAATTTTCGTATCAGATATTGTACGGTACAAAAGAGCTTATATCCCACAACATTAATTACATTTGGTTACAGCCAGCAGATGGCCTTGGAATGACTTCAATGTCGTAATTCATACAAACTGCACATTCCCTTTTTAATGACATCAGCAAATCCCTTGAGCAGTTCATAGCGGCAGCAAAGAAAAAGAAACTGTATGCCAGGAGACTAGCATAAATTATAATACATTAACTCAGGGAGAGGGTGAAGACAGAAAAGGGAAATACCCAAGTTGAACGCAAGTAGGTAGCCCTGCCTGGGAAGTTGAACATGAGTATTTTCATTTTTAAACTCCTCTTTCTTTAAAAAATTTCAAGCATCCAGCAAATGCATTTAACTACATCATAATGCTTTGGCTATCAGTGTCACAGAAATCATTTTGGTTGAGAAATTTGAAAAAAGCTTCTCAAGTAATACGGCTTCACAGAATGGCCAACACCTTTAAAAGTATATTCCATTCATACTCCGAATTACTGTACAAAGACAAGCCTATTCAATTTTATTTTACTAATTGTTTCAGCTTTCCAGTTTCCCTGATCTAAATTTTTTAATTAAGATTAAAAAATGTTTAAAAATGCTTGTGACATGTATTTCATTTTTATTTTTACTTCTTTATATTATGACAAAAAGGAAGTTATAACTTTTCCACTAAAAGCATCACTGGAGCATATGGGTATAATTTTTGGTGACTACATGACGTAATACCCGCAGCGAGACCTGTGCTCACATCGCTTAGAAGGAACTGTTAATACAATTATACTGGTACATTCCCACATAATTTTACACAACAAAGATCTCCGAGTGCAGGTGCAGTTCCACTGGCAAAACTACTGTTGTGCTTGCAAGGCTCCTGCTTGCACACATCCCTTAAACCTCCTGCCAAGCAAAATAAGGAGTATGAACAAAAGTTGGCTTAAAACCTTTTTACATTAAGATGTTGATCACTAATCAAAGCTTGTCGTGCCACTCCTCCCAACACAGCTGTGCTGCCGAAGTTTGACACTAAGACATGCCTATAGGCACCTTTGTACACTTTATCATGAGCATCCTGACTAATTGCTATATAAGAAGTCAGCATTCTGACTTAGCACAGTTTGAAAAACTGAAAGCTCTGCAGGTTGGAATGATTCACTTCATAAATTTTAAGATCACAGGATTACTGTTATCGTCTAAACAAATTAACTGGAAAGTCATGTATTTGCCTAGAATATCTGCCAGGTATGTCGTCAGAGATAAGTAAATTATTATGAATAATAAAGAAGACCAATGAAATGATCATCAAGACCAATGAAATGATCATCAAGACCCAAAGGTGCTAAGACTGTGCCCGTGTAACCAGTTCCGGACAGGTGGAAGCAACCAAGGGCTGCAGGTTCAGAGAGTATGTGATGCGTGTGGAGAGTAACTGTCCCATATACTCCGTTCCAGAAACTGGTGAAAGTAAGCACTGTAGCTCATCATTAGTCACACAAACAAACACAGATTCACAGTCTTCACTCCAGGAAATGTTAAGACTAGCCCATTCCGTATCACACTTGGTGATGTTAAGCTATCCAGACGTTATCGGTGACTTGCTGAAGACTAAAGATAGTGGGTTGCAAGGAGACACCACAAAAATATGGTAGGACGCTACTGAAGTATTATGTAAAACATCCAAAACCTTGTGAAAAGTCAAACAATTGTAACGAGAAGAACATGTGTAAGGGAAAGTTTTAGTCTCAAATGCAGACAAATTAAGCAGGGAAATTTTATCTACCAGGTAGACTGGATCCAAGTTTGGGATGTAAAGATTAACTGCACCTTTACCATTGAAGAGCTGTTATCCCATTGAAGAGCTGTTCTTTGCTTATTCCCCCTTGGTAATAAGAGGGCTTTTCTTTTCTTTTTTTCCTCTGTAATTTCAGAGTTAAAAAAGTACAAGATGAGGGATGAGGGCCTGGTTATTTATCAGATCATGTTTATCACTCTTAGAACCTCACAGAAATTGAGCCCTTATGAATTGTGAGTGTGTGCACAAAAACAAACACTCTTCCCGTATTTTTCAGAACTCTGAGCACTAGAAGAGACAACTTGCTTATTCAGTGTGCCCAGAGAGGGCCTGGCAGAAGAAATCATTCACGAAGGAATTAAATCAGACAGACAGTGAAGAGTGGATGGCCTTATGTTTCAGCAATGTCATATTATTTGGAACACGTTATCAAATTATGCTAATCATTGGCTGCTTTCTGGTCCCCAGCTGGTATCAATGATACAGCAAACATATGCAAGAGAAATAAATTTTAACAAAAAAACCCAGTGTATACATAATCTATCAACACTCAGCTTCAACATGATTCTCATATGGATCATAAATGAGAGCACAGCGAAATAATGAAAAAAAAAAAAATTTCCAAGATACAAGGTAGCTCTACAGTTCCTTGTTTTCCTTATGCATGATACTCATCACTAGATGCCATTATTCCCTTGATTTCCTTCCATCTCGTTTCCAACAACACACCAAGTTCTATTTCCCCTTTCATATTTATCTTCTTTTCATGAACGACAGCACTGAGTTTGTAGATCCTTTTGGCCAGCGCAGACAGCATTGCTCAGATGCTAAGCTAAGAGCATACTTCTTTGGAAGTCAGTGTCACATTCTCATACTACTTACTACAGAGAGGACAGAGCAAGAGCAGTTGATAAAGTGGGTTCTTCATCTGTGCCCCAGTACAGAAACAGGGGAAATATATCTCCTCTGAAAGCAACGGCTACCGAAAGTGCTACTGTCATTGGTAGCTTGGCCTCCCCTTTGCCTCTAACTTGGCCAGCAGTGCTGGCATACAGACGTGTGGTACAGTCACCATGCTACCTACCCCTTTGACTCCTGCAGCTCCAGAAAAAAGGATGCCCAAAAGTCACTACCTCAAGCAAGAGCCACACAGATTAATAAATATGTATATGTGCTTATTTTTCATCTTGCTCTAACAGGGCTGAAATGATAAAGCCAACAGGCTTTTTTCCCCCCCACATTTAACCTGATATTCTAGTTAAGAAAAAATAAGAAAGAAAAGTAATTGAGAAACCAAATCCTGATCCCATTATAAACAAGGGATATACTCAGAAGTTATTGCCATCTTACCAGGTAAAAGCACCTTGCAAGAAAGACTCCTTCAGTGAAGATCAGACCACAGCTCCTTGCAGAATTACTTGTCTGACCATGTGTGTATGTGTAACACTTCTAACTTGTGCTTAGAACTACATTTAGTGTAATGTTCTTACTCCAGAATTAACCCTTACTGAACAAGGCTACCTGTGAAGTAAGACACTCTTACATTTGCTCAGTTTAAAAAAATACAAAGCAAAATGACAGTTACAGACTGTTTTTGTTGTTACAGCAGAGGACAGCAAGACCAAGCTTGTGGATATGACACATATCTTGCAATATATTTTACATAATTTGCCTAAGATTAATCAGAGGCCATGTGCAGTCTTCCTGTTGCACCAAATTTCCTCTGCAAAGTTATGCGGAAAATTAAATACCATACTTCTCATGCCAAAATCCCAGGACAGCCACTCACCTGTCACCATTGTTACAGAACTGGACCGCAACCACTTTGTCCTAAATAGGAGGGAGGAAAAAATAGTTGTAAGTGCTTTGTAAGCTGAAACACTCATCCAAAAAGATCTTAACGATGAGCTTCTATTCAGCAAATTGCATCTTCCCATACATCTCCTGCAACGTACTATCGTACAAATTCAAGAACAGAAAAGTCAAGTTTGAAGTTAAAACTTCCCCAAACATACTGTTGTTAGACACTGAAATGCAAAACTTCAAAGAGGTGATGCCTGTGTTTTGCTCCAGAATTAGCTCAGATACACAAATGATTTCTGACTCGGTCTCCCTGACACTTGGATGTTCAGGAGGAAGAAGCTGCAGCAACTCTACTCTTGCCTGAGCACAGTCCATCTGCACGGGAAGTGCCACGGGACCGTACGCAGCCCAGGCTAAGCTCTGCCTGGGAAACCTTGCACCTTTTATACTCCACAGAGTTAACAGGAATAAGGTATTCCTGGAGCTCACAAGGCCTGGTAGGAACAGCACTCCACAAGATGGAGAAAGAACAATTTAACCAAATAAATGATCACAGCAGGTTTGCAATTTTTAGACCTAACATTAAAGTGCATCAAAATATTCCACTAAAAAAAATGCAAACCTTGGCTTTATTTCCACTTTTACATTGTTGAGAAACAAATACCAAGTTCTACACATGATTTTTCCCTTTTTTTATTTTGCTAATTACTGGTGTTGGCTACATGCACTTGCTATCTCTACTCTCACTGACATCTCCAGCTCCTGATAACCAAGTGTCCAATTCTGGATGTTTTTCAGGGGCAGGTTGACAGCAGTCTGTTGCATTAAGAAAAGTAGACTTTAAAAAATTAAAGGAATTACAGTTTCTTCCAAACCTGAACTGTTGAAGATAGAAAATATTTTAATTCTTGTGAGCAAAATACTTGTTAGGTTTGTTGGCTTGGAACTCTGAGACTTAAGTGTTTGAGACCCATGACTGCCGCTGACGTTCAGTGAATCAATTTAGACCTCAGCCTTAATCCATAAAATATTGTTAAGGTGGGCAGCTGGTCTATTAAGGTTCAAAGATAAATGCTCCAAACTCCTCACAAGTGACAGCCCTATCAGTGTTGCTATAAGCTTGCCTTTCTGATATATTGTTTACCATGCACGTAATAAATAGAGCAATCATCACCTGTTCTCGGTAATAACTAAGAAATGAAGAAAGATTTGATACTGGTTTAGTGATGCTTCTTTATGGGGTTTCATTAAAACTGAGCCATTTGATGGTTTTAATAAAAGCTATTAAGACTCAACGTTAGTTTTCAAGTTTGAAAGTCATCGTACAGATATCTAAAGTAGTTTGAATTTTCATGAGAATCCTTCTGCATCACCTGCGAAAGGATGCTTTTAAGTTTGCTTTATTTTCCAAATGAAATTACCATCATGACCCAAAGTTTGACCGCACACTCTAAAACCAGAATCACTTTGTTTTTTCTTGTTATGTGGATCTGTGGTCACAACTACAGTTAAATACTCAACAGTAAATTTAATAGGAAAAATGACATCATGTACGAAAACTGCTTTAATTCCTCATTCCAAAACAGACTTACTCAAGAATATGGGAAAATCACCTCGTCCCTCAGTTTCCTGGGGGAATGAAATACAAAAGGCATATTTTGCAAACATCTCCTGCCTCTGAGGAATTTGAAAATAAACATATCACAAATTTCCAGGCATTTAAATACCACACTGTTGAGAGCCAAGTAAACTCTAAAGCCAGAAAACAAGTTGAATAGGATGTACAAAACCTAAGTTCCTGAAATAAGGTAAAGCGGAGGAAAAAAAAAGATTTGCTTTCTGCTTTGTCTCTTACCGTATGAGATTCTAATTCAGCCATTTTCTCTGGACATTCTGAGCCCAAATAATAAATTCTTATCACATGGTCAGTACTGCCTGTTGCAATGAACATGCCACCTAAGAAAGACAGTGTTTTCTGTGAGAAGAAAAGCCATCCAAGGAACAACTTATTTTAATTACTGTTTTGTTGTCAAAGCAGCAAACTACAGTTTTAAAAAGAAAATTTCAGTGTAATCAAAACATACATCCTGAACAAAAAAAGCTAACTCTGACAGCTTCTACTTTGATCTGTACTTTCTCAGACCCTATCAGCTTTAGCATAACTATGAGCTCTACAATATTTTCCAGCTGCAAACCTTTTTGACCAAAGGAAGAGAATATTGCAAGTTACAACATTCATCCGACAAATATTCTGCTTTCCCTCAGAAATTACCAGAGTGCTCTCCATCAGCCTATGAGGAAAATTAGATGGGGAATAGTTTGATACTCTCAGTGGTAAATATCAAAGAAAATGTTTAAGCACATTTTCCATATCTATTTGACACACATCAGAGAAATTATTGCTGAATCAGGAGTCTGTGATTATGATATTTTCTTGTAATGTCTCTTCTATTTATAATATTGCACTATTGGGCACTATTGTATAGTTTACTGCATTTAAATGGTTTTAGTTATTTCAGGATTTCTGATTTTAAAAAAGGAATGTGGGCAAGGTCCACATGGCTCTAAAATACCTCTCAATTTCAGATAGTAAAAATTAATGAGTAATTACATAATTTTGTTTGTAAAAATCACTATTTTTGAGAATTCAAAGCTGCAACAAAAGATGTCAGTTAAGCTGATATTTTCAAACACCTTGAATTGATCCTCCTAGAACTTAGCCAAATTTGGAAGATGAGCAAACTGTAACCTTTGAACAGAGGCCACCTGTCTGCCAGATTTCAAGAACTTTTCACTCAAAAACTTTACAAGATAAAACCTTAAAAGGATGTTACAAAAGAAAAACCTCTGATGTGCAAAACAACAGACTGAAAGCATAGTCTTCCTCAGAAGTGGTCAAGACATTTTAGCTTAAATTATAGGAAAAAAAAAAAGAGAAAAAGCAGCTTGAGGCAGATGCTTAGCATGGAAAATTTCAAACATTCACAATTCGACAGTACTATCATTAACTGAAAAAGGGTTTAATACTATTTGTATTTAAAAAGAAGTCACAGTCCTGTCACCAAAGGAATTACAGTTCATAAAATACTTTCAGCTATCTTTCAATGCATACGTACCAGAACTGAAAGATGAACAAGATATCTGAACGCCAGGCCTGGACCTCTCTGCAAATTTTACAGGGCGATCCCTATATGCAACAACACAGCATTTTTACTTTTCATTACTTTATTCTGACGCCATTCAACAAGAATAGTGCAATGCAGCTCAGCAGGTTACAGTCACGATGCCCATCCTAAATCTCTTCCTTTCAGAATTCTCACCTAAGTTTGCTAGAACTCATTTTTCGTTTTAGCAATTTTCTTCCTTAGATTAGTAACAAAACCATAATTTTCTAAATTGAAAAAACTATTTAACTTATCATGACACTCATTAATTCAAATCTATTTAAAACAGAACCTGGCGAACTATTAGTCTAATAGCACTTACTCCCTATCAAGTATGGGTTTGATGCCATCTACATATGTGTGTTTTTCTGATTAAAAGCAAATAAAGTCTTCCGCCTGTACATTTTGGACAAGGATTTCATCCTAAACATAAAAGCTGAAAGTTCTTCCACAACACTGGCTTGCAAAGCACAAAACTTAGAAATAATAGCCCTGATCTCTGCCTCTCCTCTGGGTGTAATGCCATAGACTCACCAACACACATAAGAAAAGGGGTCCCTGCCCCACACACTGATATGGCACTCATGCACAGTGTGTCTATGAGAGAACATATCCCAAGAAACTTGTTTATGAGAAGGAAAATGCCCTTATTTAATTATCTCAGCATTCCTCTCCACGCTAAACTCCAAATAAATTCATCCTTTGTTTAAGATAATTATAATTATCTAAACAGGCTTACTTAAATTTCATGGTGTTAGCATGCCACTGCCAGAAACAGATTGTTCCGTCAGCACCAGTAGAAGTGAGGTATCGTGTTGTTCCTTTCCTTGCTGGAGAGAACTAAAAATAAAGTTGTAACAGTTAAACCTGCTAATTTTTTTCTCCCCTACAGGGTGGAAACTTGTAAATGGACGTTGACAAGACTCTTTTTCATGAACATATTAGCTTTCTCCCCAGGAGTACAGAGAGCAGTATCAAGGGATTAACCACAGGATCTGAACTTCCATAAGAATAAAGCTGAGGAAATGGAAAACACCTACATTTTGACTAGCAAATCTTTGTTTCTATCGCACAAAAGTTAGTAGATTGGAGAAATGAAACAAGCCTAGACCCTTTTAATGGGGAAACAAGGTAAGGAAACACTTCTTTCTAGGACAGAACCGGATCAAACATGGTTACAAAGACAAAAATGATTCCTGCATCCAAGCCCAACAAAAAACAGCAGCACAATAGAACCCCGACTCCCTCCCTCTTCCTGAACCTCTCCTCTCCCTCTCTAAGGAGTAGGAAATCTTTTCATTCTGGAGTCTCTCACTTTAATTTCATAACTATGGCAATACCTTTAATCTTCTGGCTATCTGGTATTTGATAAAGGGATCAAGCACTGTTTCCTCAAAAAGACTGATTGTGATTATTCTCTAAATTACCAGAGTTTTACAAAAAGCTTGGGAGGGATGCAAATATACAACAAATAATATACAAAACACAAAACCAGGTTGTAAAATACGTCTCCAAAACAATCACCTTAAAGTAACTAACTTGTGGCAGAGTTAAAATCAGACAAAACTGGAAGCGTAGGCAAGAGGGGAGATGAGGCCCCAGGGACTCCTGCCACGATGGAGAAGACTGTGATGAATCAAAGGCCGCAAGGCTCCAGAAAAGAGGGATTCAGAGCCAAACACCCCCACTCCTTCTCCCCTCTATGTGCATAACCTGCCAAATTGCAGGGATTGTCTTTTTTACCCCGGAATTTTGTTTCGTTGGCTTGGAGCTCTTTAAATAACCTGGCAGTTGTGGGTTTTTTTTAAAGCAAATAAACTGCAAATTACTAGCCACTACTGACTGTGCCACCACTACAGAACTGAGTGCCAGCAGTTTAGTCTTTTTTTTTTCCTGCTCTGCTGGTGCTCACTGGGCACTTGTCACACAGCTGAAACTGCATGGGCACCAGCACAGATTCTCTGCAGTCCCTGGTCTGTGCTGTACTGCGGCTGCAGCAGCGTCTACGTATGCTCCAATATCCAGAACAGCTCCTTACAGTACAGGCTATGATAACGAGCAAGTAAGAAATGTGGCATAAGGATTTTTATCTGGCAGTATTCCTCTGAAAAATGAACGTTCTCTGTGAATGCACAGCTGCTGGTTCAGTCGCTGTGCAGGGATCACCACCAGCGTGGTAGTCAGCCGCTTCTCCCTAGCTCAGCTAGTTGATCTGATGCTCTCGGTGACCTTGCACTTGCTAGATCTAAGGAAGAAGCAATGGCACCACATAGTTAAAGGCAGCTGGAGGAAGCAGGATCATCCCCTCAGGCCACCGCACGGGAACGAGTTTGCCAGGAAACACCACCCTCGAGTTGGGGCAAATCTACACTGACAGACAGATGAAAAGCTAAGTTTTATCCCTGATTGCTAATCCACATCTCTTATTACCATTTTAATTCAAGAGTTTAGGAAAAAAGGTCATTGCTTACCTGTATGGAAGTAATGGAAGCTGAATGGCCCTGCAGCACTGCGACTGGGGCACAGGTTCGAAGACACCATACTCGGACTACTTTATCACAACTGCCTGCAGCAAGCAGCGTGTTCTCGTAGTTAACAGCCATGTCAGAAATTTCAGCCGAGTGTCCTCGCAACGTTGAGAGCAGGCGCCCGTCATCTGTAGCCCAGATTTTGACCAAACAATCATCTGACCCCTAATGCCACACAAAAATTTCCAAAGATTATATAAAATAATGTTATGTCTACATAATACACATGTACACTGCAGATGAACAATTATCTAAAATATCATTGCGCCATGAACCTGCCAGAAGAACAACTTCAGTGGAGTTCCACAGAGGCACAACGGAGTTTGGGAATCATCTTGAGGGGTCAGGGAATTAGATATTTATAAAACAGAAGCCACTGTCTTGTGTTTCATACTAAGATATGATTACTGCTGCTAATGTAACTCCTCTCAGTACAGTTCAGTAGTAATTAAGGTAAATTTAAGAAGATAAAATATTTTGTTATGTACTACCAGTCATATTTATCTGTGGGAGCCAGATCAAACCAGCAGTAAAAACCAAGTAAGACTTAAGCTCTGAGGAAAAAGAGCACTTAAGCATCTGAGGGATCTCAGAGCCTCTACTCTGCTCCTAGACCTGTGAGGCAGCTGTACCATGAGGTTCAATTTCTGTTAACAGAAAAAGGTTGGACCACTCAAAGAGAGAAATAATGCAGCTTCACGTGCAACCAAAATACTATGACAGTGAGACTTCAGTTCAGGACAGGACACAATTCAAAAGCACATCCAACACAGATCACTGTAAAATACGTTACCTATAGTAGCAGCTACATAATAATTTTATATTCAATCCCAATATCGCCAATAATTTTTAGACAGTTCACAGACCTTTCCACTACTTAGACACTACAAAGAATACTAATACTAGTGGCTAGGATTGCCACTATATATTCAGAAACATAACACAATGAAACTCACTGCAATATCAACGTCATTTAAGTTACATTTTTTTAACTGCAGGTAAATTTGAACACAAATCACTTTCAAATCTTCATATAATTGCAGATGAGAAAGATTTCTTTACCATGTAAACAAAAATGGAAAGGCCCTCCCTGTGACCCAGAGTAATTATCATAACAACATCTCTATTTTGCCAATTCATAATGAGTGGCGAAGCTAGCAAGAACACAAAGACAACAACTGGCCTGCCAGGTAATCTGTTTCTAAATACCTACTGATAAGAGACAAGGGCAAAGACAAGACAAGACAGGGATTAACATTAACAGTTAAGAGACGCATTATTTATTGGGAAAATCTGTTTAATTTTTAAATATGCACAACCAAAAGCAAGGGCAGCATCACAGAAATGTATGTTAATATATTCTGGAGAAAAACTTAAAAAATATTCATATATTCACTGACATAGTACAAATTCTAGAAAGAAAATGTAGTAGAGAAGTAAATTGCAGATGAAGTAATGGGGTCTTCTATTTATCATCAAGTTTTACTGAAATGTAAAGAAAAGACTGCCAGCATTTCCAAGGTTACCAAAAAGGTAAAATGTAGTTTTTAAAAATGTGTTAAGATTTAACCCAGCAAGCAGCATGCAAGTTAATTCCAAATCCCAGAATATTGCAGGTGCCATTCAGTAAGAAAGATGATAAATAAAGAAAAATGAGCATGTGTTTCAAGTGAGAGTTGCAAGCTCTGGACCAGAACAACCCTGCTGTAAGTTCCTACACGGGAAAGCAAATAGCTGACTAAGTTTCAGTCTACCGGAGCCGCGAGCAATTTTAAAATACCAAGTCAAGTAAAAAGTGAAAATTAGCATAGAAAAAGATGGGTTTTCCATACATTTCAAGATTTTTCTTCCCTTCTTTTTCTGGAAGCCGTGTCTGCATCTCAATCAGTGACTAAGAGGCTGTTGCGGGACTCAAGAAAGAAAGAAATTAAACCAAGCAAAGCAATCTTCCCAGAAAAGTACAATTTTTAAACTTACTGTAAAAATTCTTCTCCCACTGCGATCAAAGGCTATACAATAAACAGATGATAGATGTCCCAAAATTCTCTTATGCATTTTCATGTGTTGGTACGTGGATGTTGGGAACAAGTGGCTGAAACGTCCACATCCAGTTAATTGCCTGGCAGAAATTATATTCACTGGGAGAAAAAAAACCAAAACAAAACAAAAAGAGAACTAAGACATAAATTTTGTCCAGAATTCCAAGTAAACAAATTTTAAATCAAGTATCACATTTAGTAACAGCTTTATTATTATAATCCATAAATCTGAGCCTCTCCCAGCTTATCAGAACATTCTGTACAGTCTTGTAAAAAGAAAGCCCACTCCTGATGAAGCCTTTCAATACTTACCACACCCCACACTGCACCTGCTTTCTTATACAAAAATTAAAGCAAAATAAAAGAGTTCCTATCACAACTAGAAGTTATCCCAAGTGTTCAATTCATGGACAGCCAACAGATACATTTATTCTATATGGATTTGGAAAACTTGATATTAGTAACATCTAATTTCCTTATCACAATTACAACAAATATATTTTTGGAGTACAATAATAGTTTAAGTGCTTTTTTTGTGATAAAAATCTTTCTTTGGAATGGGTTCCAGATCATACGCCACAGTCAATGGTCTTCACACGTTCCCCACAAAACCTCTCTCATTTTAAGTAGCAGCAGCGTTGCATTTCTATGACAATGTAACTGAAGAATAAGAAATATATGGCACCGATGGAAAAAGCCCCACTCAAAAGAATGGCAGGCACAAGAAAAAACTGCAACAACAAATTATTCCATATTGCTGTACCTAGGAGTCCTTACAAGAACAGCCTGAAATCAAAATGCACAAACACATCATGTAAAAAAAGCACTGTTAGCAGTTTCACTGATGATAACTATGCCTCATTCCACTAGACAAGAAAAGGAGAAAACAGGCACGTATGTGCCTTTGCTGGGACACGCCACCGAACGAAGATCGTTAAGGCTGTGGAATACGGAAAGATCCCAATTCTAATCTTTGATTTGATGCATAATTTGAGAGCATTTGGGGTATTTAATTTTACCTATCCTAATTTATACCACTTGAACTTTTGATTTTAAAGTTTTGAGAGGTTTTTTTCAATGGTACTTAAAGATCTAACATTGCTCGATTCGTGGGTTTTGCTGAGTCCTTGCGATAACAGGCTCCCTGAAGAAACCCCTTATCTTGTCTACTGCACATTGAAGAAGCTCTTTAGTGCCTTTCAATCCTTTCGTTTAAAAGTATAGTGAACAACTTGACCCATTTTCTTAACTGCATCATCATGCCATTGCCTATCTACACAAAAAAAGATTATGGAGTATGTTAAAACGCACTCTACAAAGTCAAGAAGCATCATTTCAAAGGGCTACTAACCTGTAACACACTTCTGTACATTTGTAAGATTGAGGCATTTATACACAAGCAGAGCGATAAATGGGAAAGGAAAAAAAATTGTTTCCAGACTTACAGAAAGTATTTTTGTTTCTCAATTTTGTGCTCTGAAATGTGGACTATTTTTAATCAGTCAATGCAATCGAAACACTACATACTAGAAAAAAAAGTTGCATAAAAGGTGTAGATGCTTGCAAAAGACATCAGGCTCCCACCATGACTTTATCTTCAGTCAATATTTGTTTTTCATGTAAAAACACATACTCATCAGTACTAAAAAAACAAAACACACTAAATCAAATTCATTTACTATCTACCTACTATTCAGTTGATACCTGATATTATACAGGAACTGTTCAATGAAAGCTGTCTTCCCTAGCAAAGTAAAAATGAAATCTTTAACCCTTTTTCCCACATCTTACAGGAGGGTACAAAGATCCCATAGTGATAAATGCTATACAAAGGTACCATCAGGCTTGCCTACACATTATTTTATTTACTATTTAAGTATGCCAGCTTAAAAGCCAAGTTCTTAAAAACATTACTTCTCCCTTTTCCCCCACACTGTGGACAATGTTATGCCAACACGGAGATGTAGTCATTTAGCAATATGGTCATTCTGTTGTGCCTTGCAGTGCTTAAACCATTTAAATAGATAATAACAGCATATCTGCCTTTCAACAATTTCAAATGGCTTTGAACATTTTTTTTAACCACACAAAGAACTGTGTGAATCAAAAAGGTATACTCACATTTCAAGAATATTCCAAATAATCACAATACTTTCTGTGTATTACGGTGTTCCCATGCAATCCTTCTGAAAATTTACCACTGCTGTTTGTTGTAAATCACACAAAGGAAACACTAAAAGGTATCATGAACCATCAGGCACCTAACTCACAAAACCTTTCATTTGGCACTCGACACCTAACTTTTCCAGTCGATTCCCAGACTTGCAATCAGTTCAGCTTCAGAGGATATAAAGGTAATTTCACTTTTTTTCCGTGTCTATTTACCTATTTGCACAATGGGGACAAGAGTACTCTCTCTCTCATGGATAATTAAAAAATAAAAAGCACTGCTTATGAAATGCTTCAGTCACAAGTTTCAGAGAAATACAGAACTATTGTTGTGCCATAAGGAGCACCATCTCTATCAAAGCAACAGTATCTTTGAACAAAAAGTAGCAAGTATTCAATGTATCTGATCCTCACCATAAAAATGCTTCGGGTATGCCAGAAAAGTATGGCACATACACAAAGCTGTGATTGAGATCTTTGTCTTCCCACACTTCATAAACTATCACTGCCTTCAAAGAAACTGCAATGTAAAATCCCCCCCACAAAACAAACCAAACATCCCCAATTCCAGCTCTCTTTTTTCTTTTAGTAGAAGATTAATACACAATATCTAAACAGGGAATTACCCACACATGATAAAAAGCCCCGTGAAGTTTGCTTTCTTCAGTACAATGAAGTTATTGTACTTATAAAGCCTAAAAGCATTAAAAACCCCCTGATTCCCACAGAGAATTAGCAACATAGTAGCCCTAAAAACTTTTAGCAGCCTATCTAATTAGCTGCTGTAATTCATGCCATACTGGACATAACGGCTGCCAAGTCTACCCCCTCACAATTTCCTGCCGGGGAAAAAAAAACAATAAACTTTCAAACCTGTATTGATGTTATTTCACTTAAAAACTGCGCATATCTAGTCTTCTTATTAAGAAAAGTGAGTTAGTTTTGTCCACAAATGGAAAGGCCACCTTCTCAGATGAAGGTCTTCACTTCCAGCCGCTGAAATGACTGCTGCCGAGCTGCAGAGATGCCACCGACGCTGCCGTGAGAGGTGGGTTTTCTCTCTCTTAGCCTGTGCTGGGAGCAACCTGCTCTGGCCTCAGCATCAGCACAGCCAGCTCCCGGCACGCTGGGCAAAGCCTGGTCTTACAGACGTATGCTACTGCCTCCTCGAACTACCAACCTGTAGTACTAACTGAGGGTGATGTGGTTAAATGCACGGATTTTTCTGTTTCTTTCTCACAGTCCTTGGTCCTTGAAGCTTTACAGACCTTTGTGCAAATATGAGCACAGTTGCACGGGGCAGAGGGGAGTCACATACACTGTACCACAGTAATTTTTAAATCACAATCCATTCTACTAGAGATAACGGCACAAATGTAAAACCCTTGCAAGAAAGCTCCCCTAGGAAGGATGAAACCAAAACCCTGCAACAATAACCCATCAGTGCAAACAAAATTTAAAAAACAGTCATCAGACATCACAAATTTCAAAGTTAAGTCACAACTTCAGAAGTAATTAAAACACTTCAGCATGGACAAAGTCACCTAGCTGCAGCAGTTTAAAAACTGCTTGAATTCTTCCTCTCCCTATAAACCCTTGCCTCGCTCCATTTTTTGCGAGCAAAAATACAAAACAGCATACCGATACAAACGTTTGTTTTAAAAATAGTCTCTCTAGTATTAGGGGTGATGGCTTCACAACATACTATTTTACCCTCTGAAATAAGCACTATAGCTTCCTAATGAGGACATAATATTTTACATAGCCAAGACATGTGGTGACTAAGCTGTGACCTCATCATGGGGCCTGATCAAGCATGAAGATTCGGTACCACTCACAGTGTGCAGAAGAAACAAAAGTTGGGATTTCATAAGAACACTGGGGAATAAACACAGGTGGCTCACACATGCAAAATATGCTTCTCAGAGTCTGAAAGTGTGGCCACAAAGACAGCTAGACCCAGCAAAAGCACCAAAAGAACAAAGTGTTCCAGCTTTCATAGCTGCTGACCTCATGGAACTCCTTTACAGCAGAGGCACATCATTGATTTTCTGACCTCATCAGAGCACTGCTATTTGGCAGGCCTAAGGTAGCTGCACCACCTTGACTGTAAGTTTCCATACAGCTGAACTGCTTGTTTACTGAGACTATGCTATGAACTTTCTGGTTCCAAATTTTGTGTTCTTTTCACTAAGTTACCCACATAAAGATTTTCATACTCAGGTTAAAATAGCTCTAGTAATCAACTGAAGAGGAAAAGCAATCTTCTTTCTAATCTACTTTGTGTTGCCTGAAAAAAAAAAAAAGTCTCTGACAAAACTGAAGTAGTATTCCAAAGCAGATTTATCATATGTGAATAAATCCCATTGCTGAGGTACTGTATGACCAATCTTTCCATTTTCTGACTGGAAGAGCACAAAGGGGAGTCCTAAACATACCACTACTCCAAAACCTGCAAAGAAACAGTCTAAAAGACCATTCTCACCATATTCACTGCGTTATGCTGTCAGCATCAGAAAGCTCTGAGAGCATTTTCTCCCCCTCTCTTCCCCCCAGGCAAATCACCACAGACCTTCAAGACTCAACACACAAACAACACTTTGTGAGAACAACTTCCACAGGTCAGCACTTTCTCAGATACTCTCCCAGCCAGAAGATTTCCATCTCTGCACAAACGTGCTGGGAAAAGGCAAGACTGATTTCTTGCTCCAGGTCCACTGTGCATGACCAAAATAAAAATTCTGGAGTACAGATCACAAGATGCCATCCCAACCCCATCCAGATGGAAAGGCAAACCACTGCAGCTATCGACTCTTCCAGCTGGGAGGGTAACCACAAGTAATCCCATTCTTGCAGCTGAAAAACCCACTTATGGTGGCAAGCTTAAATCTTTATGATTGGGAGGGAAAGGATATAAGAATACTTTTAGCTGCTAGTTCTACACCTTATTTACCTGTCTACACAGGTAATTACACAATCATTTCATCTCACTCATGAATACACATTATTATTATGGGTGTCTACTACTTCAGCCCAACTACTTGAGCAAGTAATTCCAGAAAACTCAATCTGACTAAGCCTGCACAGTACTAAGCCAGCACACCATGGGAATTCACAATTATGCTGAAATATTAAAGAGGTTGGGCACACTTCTTCGTCTTGTATTTTAAAACAACACACAGACACTGCAGCAAATGTGGCTGTCACTACTCGCCAGAAAAAACCACCCACTTTGCACAAATATACACAGAAGAATTTTGCGACTTCCACTTACAAAAATTAATTCCTGTCTATAAAAGATCACTTGCCATATAACACTTTTGCATTTCTTAAATAACAATTCATAGGAAAACACCAAAATCAACAAATCATTCTGTTCTCTAAGTAACTGAATAGTCACCAAGCAGGCAGCACAAACCTTTGTTAGGAAAGCACGACAAATGCTGAAGGCCAATCTGCTAGTACGGTTCATTAATAACACCACTCATTCCAAAAACATGCCACCTGATTCTTCTCTTCTGAAAGAATTGGCCCAGGAGCCCTTATAGAAGTATAACGATAGAAGTTGAGCCTGTGCAATAAATCCATAATCTAGCCTATCAGCAATCCATCAGCCCAACTGCGAACAAAAAAGTAACTGCAGAAACAGCCTAAAAGAATAAATACATAGACATGTACAGAAGTAACTATACTAATGTATGGAAATAGTTTTCTTTTTTAATGTCCACAGTATGACTCATAAATTATCTGACAAAAGCAGGAAATATACTAATGTAATTGTTCCCTATGCACTAGTTCCAAGCAAATATCCATTTCTTTTTCATACAAAAGACCCATAATTAACTTTGCTACTCCATCACGCTGCTGCCACACCACCACAGACCTTACGCAAAGCATGCTATCGATTTCAACCACAAACAGCCCAGGCGTCGGCACTTTCATGTCTGACAAAGATTAATTTTTAGTAGTGAGAAAGTGCGGAAGTACAAAGAGAGGAAGAGACACAGCAGAAGGAGAAGACTGCCACCATCATCCCTGCATCTCCAAAGGGATGGGAGAAATGTATGTGAATGCATCTCCTAGCAAAGCAGGAAAAGCCCACGCATTTGCACAAACACACATAAACACGGATAAAATACCCTAATAAGAAAACAAATGATGACCAACAGGACTTATAGTTACACCTGCAAGAATCGAATTTGTTTGCTATAGAAATGGTTAATGAAAGTTCAGACTGTGTAAGGAAAATACTTTTCAGTTTAAGCAAAACAGAGAAGCTCTTACTATGTATGCTGAATGCCTATAGGCATCTGAGTTTTATACAAGTTCTTTATCTAACTGTGTGGACAACTGAAATAGAAGTAACACGAATGTCGGTTTGGTGATTATTTCCTTTTTGAAGAGGGATGTTGTAAGCAGTCTGTTTTTTGTCATAATCAACCTAAAAAGAAATTCTTGAGTCAAAAAAGTTCGCTGGGAGCCAGGCGCTTTGTTCTGGCTAAGACTCCTGAGTGAAA
Source organism: Phaethon lepturus (assembly GCF_000687285.1). NCBI lineage: Eukaryota > Metazoa > Chordata > Aves > Phaethontiformes > Phaethontidae > Phaethon > Phaethon lepturus. Next base: position 10,667 of record NW_010534034.1, on the reverse strand, counting down.
AGATTGTCTACATGCTCCTGTGACCATGCCTATTCAATCTTACAAGCATATGTACATATTAAGTAGGTGTATGATAAAACAATACTCAAGCACGTTGCCTTCCAAACAGGAAGTTCATGTGCAAAGCTTTTCAACGTGGCCACAACGTTTTAACGTGTGTACACACATTATGGAAGATCCAGGCCTGAGTAATACAAAAGGGGTTATTCTATTGTCAGCGAGAAACCTTTTTTAGACTAATTCACAGTGAAACGTCAAAAAAAAGCCAATAATGCAAACCCATAGTAATGTTGCAGTCAGCAAAAGTAACTTTCAGCTGGAACAGTAATAAAAATACAGAGAAGAAAAAAACACCTTATGCATGTTTCAAAACTCACCCACGTTTGGTGGTTTCCCATAATTTACAGGTAGTTCGGGAGGCCGGCCTCTGTGAAGAGCTGCAAATGCAGATCCTTTCCATAGTGTATGTCTGAAGTCTGTTACCGGCAAGATTAACAGCGGGTTAGTGAAACAATCAGCCCAATCGAGTCTAACTGACCTGTTCTTAGAGTCAAGAGCATCAAGCACCACTCCCAGCATCCCAAAATACGATTTGTCTTTTAAAATAAGTTTGTCAGAGATCTAACACTTAAACAAGATTGTTAGTCTGATTTCTAGTTCCTAAGCAATATGACTGTAGGTGGTTTCAGCTTAATTTTGCTTCATTTTGGTGAGTAGGGAGCCTAAACTAATGGAATGAAAAATAGAATGGAAAAGGTGGGTTCACTTTGTATTGAGGCAGCACTGAATTTTGGTGTGGTTTTAGTCCTTCTGCAATCCAAACGCATACAGGACCTCCTTTATGAACTGTACATTTGAGAATACGCATATATACACACACACACATTTGCTCCCTGCATGTGGGAGAAGTGAGATTTTTTTTTCCCCAATAAATCTGTTTTCCTGCAATTGGTGGCAATATGCCTTCCTTTCAGATTCTCCTCTGCACCCCAACCCCCCCAAAAAAACATTGTTTTTAAAATGAAGACTCTTTTCTTTAAAGGCTCTCCAGCTATCTGCTGCCAACTGGCCTCAGAGAGCCTTCTCTCTAGAACAATAGTGATTTTTCTGAGACTGTTCAGGGTGCCTCAGAAATTAGACCTGGACTTCTTCCATTTCTGGCCATCTGGAAGGAGAGAAATGAGCTTCCACGGTGAATAAGGACGGAAACAGAAGGATAGTGCCACAGATTGGTGGATCTGTATATCACCATTTAGATCTCTGAATATGAAGTGCCCAAGCTACGTGACTGAAAGAGACTCCTGAGAGCACCTCCTGATTAAAACCCAAACTGTACCACAGAGGATTACAATGATACACATTAAAAAATAGCATTCATACTTTCTAAAATAGATCAAAATAACTATAAATACTAATGGTAAATGGAAACTTCATATTGATACAGAACTAGGGGAAGCGGAAATCCATGTATATCAACTTTGAAAAAGGTATGCTGTTCCATATTAGTGAGTGTGGTTTACACACCAAATGGCACAATGTCACAGCACCTGCTTCTGAAGGGGAAAAAATCCCACCATAAAACTAGTAGAAATGTCTTTGCAATAGATTTATCACACAGCTTAGGAAGCACTACATCTTTCAGTGACTCATTTAGCCTCTGTCCTCCAATTCACCTAAGAAACTTCTGGTTTTCTGCACAAAAATGTTTATTTTCTCCTTATATTTTGCTGCTGTTTTCTTCTAAGATACAAACTGAATGTGAAATGAAGGATTGTTTCTCTGCAGGCCTCCGTGCAAACCTGAGATCCTTCACCCAATTATAGCAAAGCATAAGCAAAACAAGACTCGGTCCCAAAACTTTGCGTAAGGAAATGTGTTTGCAAACAGCGTATCCCTCCAGGTGATATCCAGTGGATCAGTCCTTGTTAGCATCTGTCCTGGTTTCAGCCAGGACAGAGTTAATGTTCTTCGGAGAAGCTAGTGTGAGGCTAGGGCGTTATCAACATTTTCTCATCCCAAATCCAAAACATAGCCTCACACTAGCTTCTAGGAAGACAATTAACTCTATCCTGGCTGAAACCAGGACAGCATCACAGCATAACTTCACAGGATGCAGTAAATTACATGTTCAGCTGCCACTGGAACAGGAAGGTCCTGCTCTCCCATCCCTCCTCCTCTCCCAGAGTGATGCTCCTGCTGCCTGTGTCACATCCAGCACTCTGATCCTTCCACGAGCTAATTTAATTCACTACAACAGCAATAACAAATTTTGCAAGGTTTTAGCGCTCTGAATCAGCAGATCACAGATCAAGTAAGTTCTGGCTCCTACAGGGAGGAAGTGGCAGGGGCACAGAGTGAGGAGGGAAGGGAGGAACCACTCTTTTCAATAGCAGATGGCTCTCAGATCTGTTTAGTTATAACACAAAACTGTGCTCTCAGGATCATTATCTCAAGCAGAGCAGTTTTTCAAAAGGAATTGGACTCCTGCTCTATTCATGAAAGGAATGGGGGCTTTCTTTCAAATTAAATTTAAGCAAGGACAAGCAGGAATTGTCACTGAAGAATCAGTCTCACTTTCTCCCACCTTCTAAATGCTGCCCCAAGTGCCACCCAGCTATTCAAGCTGACACACCAGTCTGCATGGCCAGGGAACCAAATAATGGAACAAATCAGCCTGAAAAATAGCCCAGCAAAGTAGATAGACTGCTGGATTATTTCAGACACAGGCATGTGTACATGTACATGAAGAAAGAGGCTATTTTTCAGATGGATCAAATCTCGAATCCAGTTCATCACACCGTTTACACAAACACCAGTCCAACATGCTGGGGAGGGAAGGCAGAGGAAGCAAGTAACAAGATCAGGCAACTGTAGGCAAGAGCTGCTTAAGATGGCATTTTCAACCAAGGAAACATGCGTAACAGGGCCAGCAACAACTGCATTTTAGCAAGACTGCAACAAGAAAGCTGACAAGCACAGAAGACAAACCAGGGTTCATTCAAACACACACAGATACCACAACATGAAGCGAAACAAAAGAGTTTTTGATCATTAAAGTAAAATTCAATCACATGTAAATTGAGAATCTTACCTTTTGCTGCCCTTAATAGAGACTGTCGCCCGACACCTAGCAAAGTCTGCACACCTAGGACACTCTGTGGGATTTCCTTGTCTAAAAGGGGTCCAAGTCTCTCACAGATCCTAAGAAGATAATCCGGAGGGATGTGTGCATTGACAGCCACCTAAACATATAAATAATGCAGATGTTTGAAAATTGTCTTATTCTTGTTTCTACTGGTATTTCTTTGTTTGGTTCATATTCAAGTGTTAACATTACTGAAATCAAGTCTAAACCCCTGAAAAAAAACTCAAAAGTAATCACACCAGATGTCTTTTAAAGTGACATGGAGCATTGAAAAAGTCAGACCAAAAATTCCAGGTGGTAGTAGCTACAGGTGTAATTTGGGATACTCCTTAATAACAAACAAAAAATCCCTGAAACTCACAGTTCCCAGTGCAGTACTCTGATCAAGGTAAGTACTGCCTGGGGAGCTTTTTTTAAGTCTTTTTTACCTTCAGTTCATTCTTTTCACCTTTCTTGCTTAGCTGAAACAGCCTTGCCAGACACTCACATCACTGGAATAAGCAGATGTGCTAAAGCCTAAAAACCCTGAAGATTACCCTAAAAGCAATACCCGGTCTCCAGTTTTTAGCTACTAGGAATAGGTATCTTTAAGATCCACGTGTAGGCTCCTAATTTGTCATCTCAACATTCTTCTTTTTCCCCTTTAGACAGAGACTGTTTTCTATGGAGAGACAATAGTTTTTCCGACAGTCTGTTCGAACAGCAAATAAATTGTGCTTCATTATCTACAATGTCCTGCACTTGCCTGACTTCTACTATATTTTCTAGTTGGCAGCAGAAACTCAACATCAGAGCTTATTTAGCTCCTTCAACACAGGACATACCGCCACATCCATCTCCTTTTTAAAGATTAACTATAACAGGTCACTCAGCTCTTAAGTACCTGTGATTGAAGGTGGAAAAAATAGTTGGATTAGAACTACTTACAACTTTTGTATCCATGCATTATGAATAAAGAGATTGTCATAAACCAGTTTTTTTGTTTTACCAAGCCACAAACTAACGCCAAATAATACTAAAGCTGACCTGAAAAGGCCAGAACAGTGCGCATTGTAAAGAAATAATAATAGCAGGCATGTGCCTGCACACACCGCTCTCTCCTACATGACCACTTCTAATGTGTCCAGTCACAGGCCAACAGCGGTGACAGGGCTGTGCGTGCTCACCACCCATGCAGTTCCCTCCCAGCGGGGCAGGACAAGTGTTTGTGCAGCTGCAGTGAGCCAGCGCGTTCCCCAGCCGGGCTAAAACCATGAGCAAGCTCCCTGCTGCATCAGCTCCGGTGCTCCTCCACCGCGGAGGGAGCTGTTTCCGCTGCCCTGGCTAGGAACGCTCACCCGACAAAAGAAGGAAAAGGTTTTCTGCCAGGTTTAGCAAAGCTGACTGTGATTCAGAGAAGCATCAGAGCTAGTGGAAAGCAAGGAACAGGACCGTTTCTTTCAGCGGCAGAGCATCATCAGACAGGCCCAGGTATCTGGCCCATCCAGACCCCAAAGATACGCCCAGCTCCTGCCCCAGCACAGCGGAGGGAGCGGCACGCATCGGGAAGGAGGAAAAGGTAGGTACTTTGCTCAGACCTGCTGCCAAAACATTGTTCACTGAACTATGTCATCAAGCAGATTATTACTACATGTCATTGGGAAATCATTCGTTCCAACTGGGCAACAGCAGTGGTGCTTCTGGGCTCAACGCACTGAGTCATGTGTTGTATAATGTAATCACCTGCATCACACGCAGGATCAACACCATCCCACAAACAAGCTTTTAATCAAAAAAAGGAAAGGCTTTTTTCATAATATACACAAATTATCATTTAACTAAACCAACTAAAAACTCTTCCAATCTGAACGGAAACTCTTACAGGACAGAGACAGGCTCTGGCCTTTTGATGGAAACAGAAGAATCCTACCTCTCCAGGAAAGAGAAACCCGATGACTGCATTAACATGGTCCCATCCCACGACTTTTCATATTGTGAGCATCAGGGAATGACTCCATGAATGCACTCTCCATGGCACTAACTGGTTTCTCCAGCCATTCTAACTTTTCTTTTTCCAAAAATCATAGAGTTCCAAAATTATATTGGTACCTTCCCAACTGTGCAGCCAGTGAAGTTCAGTGTATAAGCATGAGTTCTCTTTCATTGGAAATTACATGATATAACAGAAGTCAAAATGGGATAAAAAGATTATCTGAACTTTTGTATTTGCCTATCATTCCTACTCATTCCTGAAATGCTATGTGTTAATGATACAAAATATTTTATTATCCTGCGCTAGTCTCCCTTCAGTATGTAAGGGATCTGAAAGGATCTGAAGCAAAGGCAGTTCTAGAGAGAGAATCTGCAGTTTAATAAAATCTGGGTATTAAATTCTTTTTTACATCTCTGATAATTAGTAACATGCTTCTCAGTCAACAATTGCCAATTCTAGCAATTTATCAAGCTTAAGATTAAAAGATTAAAAAGAAAATGAGTAACCAATCCAGAAGCTATGGAATTTCACGTTTTACTTCTAGAGTAGGAAAAAACCAAACCACACCATTCTCTTTGGAAATCAAAAATTTCACAGAAAGTCCGAACCATTCTCCTAGTGTAATGCAGCCAAACACTTCCCTTTTCACTCAGGGGCACGTTGTTTTTGACGTATCACCACTACTCTGTACCTAGAGAGAGATGCTGAATTAAGCCTGGCAGCAAATACCCTACTGTGGAGCACAAGTTATTCGACAAGCAGTCCTGATGAACTCCGTGCACCTACTCAGAAATGGAAAGGGACTTTGTTGCTTAAAGATCCGCAGATTAAGCCACAGCTTTATAAAAAACAGCAAAGAGAGTTAACATCAACACGTGTGTGGACCGGCCAACCTCCAAAGATGCAGGACGGATGCACCAGACTCACGGAGCACGTGGCAGTTATCTGCACATGCCTGGTGGTAATTTACCTGGGACACCCAGATGTTAAGCAGCTCAGGACACCAGACATCTGCTTGATCGCTGCCCAGACCAGAAAAGTTGGCAAATACATCACGGAGCCAGAGTTAAATTGGCACAAGTGAGCTGCTGAAGCATCTAGATTTTAGTGCACAGTTTTATTAGATTGTAAACTTTTCTAAGGGACATTTAATGTGGAGCATATTGCACAGACCAGGCACATAGTGAAGTGAGTTTATTAATGTGGCCTGTTCACCGGATTTGCCACCTGCAATCAGAACCATGCCATACTACGGAAGAAAGGCTGCATCACGCTTCTTTCCCTGCACATTTTCATGTTTCTACAAAGCAGAACAGCACAAATAAGTGGACCTTAGTCAGAATATTATCACTGTTGTTATTACCAAACAGCCACATAGGCAGGCAGCAATAGCAGCAAATTCTCCTTGAGATTTTTTTCCGTAATAACTTCCAGATAAAATGCTGGAATTTTATCCAGCAGCCCAGAGCAAAACAAACAATTCTATTTTCAGGTTCCCAAAAGAATTTGAAACAAATATCCTTTCTTTCACCTCTGCATGAGCTAGCTGTAAATGGATTTTAAGTATCTTTCCAAAACATGAAGCTGCAAACATACAGCTGAGAAAAACTAACTCTCCCAAATCAGATTTTCATTAAAAGAAGGAAGGAAAAAGGCAAAGCTTAGCATCAGTTATAGCCAAACCTCTTAGTGTACGCTAGTCCAAACCCCACACAGCAAAATGAAATAACAAGCAAGGATATTATCACCTCCTCAAATATATTAGAAAATATTTTTAGAATATTAGAGAACATTTTAGAAAATAATTAGAAAATTAGAAAAAATAGAGATGAGTAATGGAGGCCAAAAACATATTTAACAAGAGCCTTTAAAAGAGTGTGTTAAAATAACACAGAAGAGCTGAAAATGTGCTAAGTGAGAGCAAGTTCTGCACACTGGGATAAATTACAGAGAGGAAAACGTTCTGTTGCCTTAAGATGTAAAAGACTCTATAAAGGTTAAAATGTGAGAACACCAGAACACCGCAGTACCACGGAATACTTCTCTGACACAGTAACCATACAGGTCTTATGGATATAAAAACTTTCAAGAATTGGGTAAAGTGAATCCATTCTTTAAAAAAGAAAAAAAAAAATCTGACTGCAGACAATTTCTCCTCCAAGGAAGGTTTCAATAAACAGGAGACAAACAAAAAAAGACTCTTTGTGATTACTACTTATAACAAGATGTCTGTCTTCCCAGGGATCGGAACCAGATACCTCCGAAACGACTCTTTTGGGAAGCCCAGGGAAACATTGCTTCAAAGCACAGACTGAATTTGATGCATGTGCTGCAGAATGCCAGCAAACGCAGGCAGCAACGCAGAACTTTGAAGGCTCCTTCATACCCAGTCCGCCGAGGGCAGGCAGGCAGGCAGTTGTGCATCAGCAGCAGACTTCTAACCTCTACACTGCTTCCCTCACTTGCCAAAATAACAATCAATTAAGAATCAATTGACAACTGCATCAAAAAGCAGCAGAGCAGACCAAGAGGACCAAGGCAGCTGAGCAAGCAGGAAATTACTCAAGACCTCAAATATGGAATCGCAGCAGAAAGAAGGTCAGATACTGGATTTGCACAAGACACCAACATACACAAGCCCACATGAATTTAAAAAGCCATTATCCACTTGGTTTCCCCAGAGAGCATGGGTTGGAACTACCATACTATCTGATGACATTTTCCTGAGGTGACAAAACCGTAACATCTCTCTGCTGCTAATGCTGGGATTGGCAATATCTATAAATAACAGCACCTCAGACTCATAGCTAGTTTTAAATCAATGCAGATGGGCAAGCCAGAAACTCAAAGCCAAATCCCATAAGCTGTTCCATACCAGCACAGCCGTTCACGGATGCAAATTCTCCACTGTCCAACACTAGCTGGTTTTCTGTTTTTCCTGAAATTATACATATCTTCAGCACAAAGACCAAAACAGGCTGAGCCAGAAGAGACAGCCCATCAAAAAGTTCTTGAAAACCAGACCAGAGCCAGTCATCTTTATCAGGAATAAAAAAAGATAATTTCAAACAGCAGTCCACAGGAGACACTTCTGATAATCTGAGTTCGTTCAGCTTGACTCGTCTGTACAACAGCTGACTCCACATTGAACTGCTACGGTTGATTTAAAATAGAAGTACTAATTGCATGCAAGTTTGACAAACTTCAGGCCTTCATAAGGAGAGTGAGGACCCTCCCCTTTACAAACATGTTTCATGTCTCAAGACCACCAGCAGTCAATAGCAAAGTAAACACCGCTTTGGAGTACACCTGCACAATTACCTAGACAGGCAGCCACATGTGGCACATAAAAAGTACTCCAAAGTGGATATAAGCAGAAAAAACAAAGGGAACACGTAAACTAGTGTTCTCCACATGGGTTTTCTCACTAGGTACGATTCTTGCTAGTGTGTTTTAAATTACTCTTCTGCCTTGCGGTACCTGACATTTAAAGTAAAAGACCAAGTTCAAATAAAAAAGAAAAAGAAACCCCAGCAGAGAGTTTTCAGATCTTGACTAAAAGCTGGAGTGAAGTGGGAGTAAACATTCCCTAGACAAAAGTCACTTAGTAGGCGATTTTGGTTTCCAAAAGCCCTAAGAGCAATAACAACATACTCAATGGCAAGAGTATTTTCTGAAAAATACCAACACCAACCTGAACAGTCAAACTGAGAATGGAAAACAAACCTGAAACATCAGCAAGTAGAACAAGAACTACTTTGTCAGATTTGCCAAAGTGGAATGTTGAGCA
>NW_010534034.1:0-1729 GCF_000687285.1 Phaethon lepturus | reverse complement strand
GGGGGGGGGAAATCAGACTTCTCTGGGTTTGTAAACTCTTGTCCAGTTCAATTACCTCAGGCCTGCCTGACCAGTGTAAATTCCAACACTAGGCTGAGATTGTAACTGAATTTGGTTTTCTGTCAGTAAGTGGTTAAAAAGGAGAAACAGTTAGAAAAAACTTTATCTCCAATTGCTAGGAACTATAATTTAGTTTTGGTTCATTATGTGACTGAGATAATTAAAACAAAGGCCAGAGTGATTTGTGTTCTTTGCAACCCTGGCTTTGTTCTGAATGTCGCATTCAGACATCTAGCTAGCCCTGAAGTCGAATAGTTCAGGTTAATATACAATCATATGCCACCCAAGGTTCAAACTCCAAATACATCAGACCCCTAAGCAATGAGAGGAAAAAAGGCCTTTCTTCAACATCCTCCCAGTGAAAAGCTTCAGTCTGAGGATTAATAGAAAGAAGCTCAGTTCATCCTACCTAGCATCAATCTGTCTAGCTGTAATGATTTATAATCCTGTTCCTTACTCTAAATAATGATAAACAGTTAAATAATACCAGATAAAAAGGCAATCTAAAAGGACTGATTACTGTTAATTAGTTTAAAACAGAGGAAAAAAATCTTATACTTAATTTTGATAATTCTATACAGTGAGAAGCAATTTTCCATTAATTCCAAGCCTCACTTTACAACGGTTTGTCTCCTCTTTCTGAGATTTTAAAGAAAAGTACAGGGTTTCAACAATGCCACCTAATAGACCAAGAAAAAAAAAAAAAAAGAGGTTTTGGGCTTTTTTATTTATGCCCCATAGAACGAAAGGAAAAAAAAATGTATGTTAATGTAACTGATTAAGCAAAACCAGTATGTCTGAAATCAGACTTCATGCTGCCACTGTTAATATTCCTCTCGGGTACCGCGTGCAGTCACAAGCTAAACCTGAAACAGCCTGTACTTAGATTTCAGGTTCTCTAAGACCATACAGCATTAAAATTTATTGAATGCAGTACTTACTCCGTGTCTGTTCACTCAATATACAGTCCCAGAATTATCCACAAGAGGTATGACAAAGCATAACATTCATCTTAAACTCTTAATACACATTGGAAAGGGAAAGCCAGCAGGTACCAATGTCTCATCTAGACGCAAGGAGCTCTCCCATCCACATCTGAGCTTCTACAATGCTGCTAAAGTGGAAAACTTAACTCTTGAGCAAGCTACAAAGCAGTCTGAGCAACAGTCATATCAAAATCCCACATCACCATTGCACTGTGCGAGATGGGAAAGGCAAGGACACACTTCAATCCCTTCCAGGTGAGGAGACAGTGATGATCACAGGTATGCAGAATATCAATATTGTAAAAGCTACTGGTAAGTTTACAGCATTCCAACTGCCAAGTGCCTAAATCAGCACCATACGTTATTACCCAGGGCTCCTAGACACCTGCACGCCTCGGAAACAAATCGCAATGACCTCTCAGTTCACCGCTTTCACGCGGAGGCCGGTAAGAACACCCGTGTCTCACGGTGGCGAAGGGAGAACAGCCATCCCCACGCTCCCGGCCCCTTGGCAGTGCAGAGGGAAGCTGACCTTTCTCAATGACAGAGACTGATAGGGTTCACACCTAGCAAAAGTAGCCTCTCCAGAGATTTCATAGGCATTTAACAGTTTCAACGTTACATCGCCTAAAAAAAAATATCCCTCTTTTTCACACTAAAGCAGGCCCACCGCCCAGTGAGGA
>NW_010534033.1:23147-71352 GCF_000687285.1 Phaethon lepturus | reverse complement strand
GGAGGGCAGCCCCTGGGCTGCGCTGCCCTGGGGCTGGTCCTTCCCGTGCACACACCCCCACCCCCGAAAGGTCAGGTGTAGCGTTTGGGAGCAGCAGCTATGCCCCAAGGGACTCCGCTGGTGGCGTTTTGATTTACTATGCCTGCTTTGTTTAACTGTGTTTCTGTCGTTTGACTGTGACAGCCTAAAGTTGTCTATAAACTAGTGTGGCAGGGTGTCCCATTGTTTTGCTTATTACTTAATGTTACACATTTGTTACGTTGGCACAGGATCGCGTTTTTCAAAAAGGAAAATAAAAGCTCCTGAAAAGCCTTGACAATAAATGGTTATTTATTAAAAAACAGCCGAGTCCAATCTTTGCTTATGTTAGCAGGCTTCACGTAATGGTGTTGCAATAAAGAAAAATAGCTCTTCAGGATATGCGCTGGCTTTTATGTTTTATTTGTAACGAAAGCTGTACACATAGGCGGCGATCTACGTAAGTTACATTGAGGGAGAACATAAGCAGAGATGGTGACTTGCATGTTTACATTTTTAATATTTATTTGTGGCAAAGTGTCTGGATCTCAATTTTAACGTATGTGAAATTAGGGTGAGGTATTGCGGGTTTAATTCCCAGAAAGTTACCAAAGGAAGACTAAGAGAAAAGGTGATGCTGTCCTACACCGGACCACTGATTCTCTCCCGCCCCATCCGTGCGGAGGAGCCGCAGGTCCGTTCCCATGACCATTGCCCTGCGTTTTCATATGCTGCCCCAGGTTAGGAGGTTGTCCAGTGATCATCACTGCCCTCCTAATGTTGTAATCGTTTTTGGGTATCCCCAAAGTTCAAATGAGCTGAGGGCAGCAGAGCCCTGGCTCACAGCTTGCATCAGAAGTGTCATGGGGGTGGGATTTATCACAACAGTGGTCTCTGCACCACGTGAAGGTCTGCATCACGGATCTCTCTAACACCAGAGGCCCTAAAAAATCGCCAGAGAAATTCTTCAGGATGTTGGCATGAACTGAAAGAGAAGTTCAGCTAAGCTCCGCGGGCCTAAACAGGAGCTCTGAGCTTTGCATTAGTTCTTTGTGGTGGTGGGAAAGGAGTAGGTGGCAAATCATACTACAGTGGAGGCTTTGCCTTACTTTGTGTCTTGAATAAACCATTTTGGTGAGTAGCACTGATCCTGAGGAAGCGCTACCTTTTCAAAATCTGCCTGTAAGAAGTTCAGAAGGGAGATCTGTGGAATCTGGAGGCACTCAGGCAAACGGGTTCAGGCCTTTTGTGCCTATCCAAAATGTTTCATTATTTAGAGCTATGATGAAGCATGCATCAATTCATAAATACGACCCACTGTGCAATATAAAAATATCAATATTTCTGTCCTATTGTGTAAGGGATAGCTGATGCATACAAAAAGAATTTCATCTCCTTAACGACCACAGAGAAAATGGGAAAGGCAAATAGCCTTCAAAAGTGCATTGACTTGAAAGCAGAGATGGGGAGAAGTTTCTAAAACTTAACACAGCTTTTCATCTGGGCTGACAAAAATAGAAACTATGTGGGGTAGCAGTTGTACGTGATAGAGAGCTGCGATTTGGCTGCTTTTTTAGGGTTGTCATGCAAGTCTTGGTATGCTGATTCCACAAAGCTTTCATCATACTCAGGTCCGGTCCATGGTTAAAAACTGGGAAATTCTTAGTAAAGGAGTCTTTAAAAAATGAGGTCACTTTAGGGGTGCATCATACAGCATCCCTGCTCTCCCAGGAGAAGGTAGATATTCAGTCCTAGGTGTGTCAGGACACCCTGGTGGGCTACAGAAGTGTTGAGCTCCATTTGTATAATTTTGCACAAGAGGTCTGAGGCTTAGATGATGCCGAAGGAGAGGCTGGGATAATATTTACACAGCTGTGGGCTGCAAAGAAAAGAACTGTTAACTGAACTTTTTGTACATCCTCTTGAATAAACAGGTAGTATTTTAATACCACCAAAGGCTTCTTGTTGCAGGGAAGGGATGTGCTAAAAGGCCTCTGGACTGTATTCTCTCTTCTCAGAGAAGGCTATTGCAGCTTTTATTAGCTGTAAAGCGCTCATGAATGGTTACTCCAGTTTTGGCCTTAGACCGATGAACATTCAGAAAACTTTTAGCGTGACGTTGGCACGTTACCCTCAAGGAATGCCATGCCGACAGCAGCATTCGAGTTTGAGCTTGATATTCAAACTAGAAAGGGGTCTGTGCCGCAAAATGGACGTCTGGTTTTGAGCGCTGCAACAGAAATCCACGTGCGGGGCTATTGCTGCTTTCACTGGCAGCATGGTAAAAATAGTCTCTCGACATACCTGCTGCCTCTGTTCTTGTTGCAGTTAGCAATGGCAAGAGCACTGATGACTACGGTAATGTATTTTATTATAGTTTCCTGCAGAAGGGGTGATGCTGATGACTTCCCTCCAACAGGGAGGTGACTTGCAATTGACTCTCGCAAGCCACAATGGCTGTAGGACACAAAGCCACAGTTAGGGGTGGATTTTCCAAAGAAATATTTGCTGAGCACTTTAGAACTGTCTGGCTCTATCCTAGGAGCCTAAAGGAGGACTGAGTTGTTTCAAAAGAATAATCCCGGTTGTGGGTGGCGAGCAATTGAAAATCTGTCCCTGATGTGCTTTTTTTTTCGTATCATCTGTTGGCAGTTTGGGATTTTGGTTGATTTATTACTTTATTTTTAACTGCAAAGACCCTTTAATTAGGGAGGGGAACTATATGAATGAGCTGGAGCTGCTGGTGGTAGCAGCTCCTTGCTGTCGGAGATTGGGTAATTAAATAAGTAGATAATATCCTCCTTATTGAGAAGATTCAGAAAATCATAAGGACTTTGCATTATTACAGTGCTTAACATCCGCAAATGGAGGGAAAAAAAAACATAATGGCAATTTTCATGAGCTGCAATGCGTGTGGAGGGCTCTTTTTCCTTCTTTGAACAGCCAAACACTAAACAATTCCTAAATCCCTCCTTGTTACTTATGTTTTCTTCTCGGTGGTTAAAAACACCATAAAGCAGAAACTGAAGACTTGCTATTAAAATACTTGCTGACAGCTCCATTCAAAACATCCTTTTAAACAGCGCTACCACATCATGATTCACCTGCTATTCTGATAGAGTTGCTTTAACAATAAGTACCTTCCTTCTTGGTTAGGGCCCTTCTCTTTTCACTGGAAAATTCTTCCTTTAGACACTATCGAATCTCCCCTCTAAACAAGTCTTTCTTGGGCTGGTCCCCTTTGCGTGACCGAACGCACGTAACCCCGAAGCAAGCACAGCGACGGGCTCCTCGGGGATGACAAATGAGAGGTGGTCACAGCACAGGAGAGCCTTTCTCACCTCCTCACCCGGGGTACACGGGCGCAAGCGCCCGGCGCAGTCGGCGTGATGACCTCACGCCCCTCCGGACCCAGCGAGCGCTTGCTGCCCTGCTGGCCAACCCTCGCAGGGCCAGACCTGCACCCGCAGTATGGCAGCACCGCCCTGGCGATTACGGCAGGGCTACGCAGCTCCCGCCAGCCCAAGACCAAACCCAGGACATCCTGGGGGTTAACCGGTCCCCGGTGGAGCAGGGTGGGTTTCACTCTTGAAGCTTGAAGCTAGAATTATTTACAGTCCCTTTAACAGGACAACAGCTGCTCTTGACCGAGAGATGAGCCAACGGCACTGAAAGAATTTGGATCTGAATTGCAGATGGATGGATTTCAATTTGACTCAAGTAGCTGGACTGCACAGTTCTCTACTGTAAGCTCTCAAAGTCAGAGCTTGAGAGAAAAGTCATTAATTTGGAAGATGATACTCTGAAATACTTTTATGAAGCAATATATTTTCATAGCAGACAGAGATCAATTTAAAAGTAGTAATCAAGGGCCATGTGCTACGTGTTCACAGGCAGAAAATGTGGAGAATCCAGCCAGAGCGAGACACTTAACATTCAGAGCATTCAGTCTGGCACTGAGGGTATCGCCCTACAGAAAGCAGCATGGTTCAGAACTAAAGTATTGTGAATTTCTGAGACAATCACAATGCTGTGCAGATATAAAGGTGCTGCCGGAAACAAGCTCACCATAACTTTTCTAGGCAAATTTGGGTTTAACTCCTGTACGCATTTTGGTGGAAGGAAAGGTTTCTGCAAATACTCCACAGAAAAGATGTGTTCAATTCTTCAGACAAAAGAGAAAATTATAACATAATGGAACCCATTGAAATTACTTTTCATCATCTTTGAAAGTCATTCTCTAAATTCAAAGTAACTACAGCAGTTTTCGTGAATGAGATTCTGGCCCAGGGATTTTTCCCTTGCCAGTCCTAAGAATGTTATGAGATGTAACATTCCCTTAAAAGATGAAACATCCATACGCTACAGTTTTATGTCATGCAAGCAACAGCATTGTACAAAACCAAAATTTATATTTACTTGGGTACTACTACAACTAAACTCTTCCTGGAAATTTTTAACTTTGCTCCCTTAGTAGTCTCTTTGGGGATACTTACATGAAAAAATAGCGGCCACTGGCAGTGACAGCTATTTCAGAAGGCTGATGAATTTCATCTCTCATGGCAGTCATTGACGGACTCTGCTCTGTACCGGGCGCCTGAAATCAGATCCTCAAGCGCTCAGGATTTGTACTTGGAGCCAGACACGGTTTTCACTCCTTTGCTGAAGTCGTCTTGTGTCACAACTTGAAGCAACCTGAAGGCATCTCCGTGTGAATTACTTACACCCTCACAGGCTGATTTTTGTCCAGTTTTCCACACCAATCTTCACCAGCCAGGAAGGAAAGTAGAGAATAATGAAATATTTAAGGGATGGCTTTATTTTAGCTGATGTGCTAAGGTTTTCTGTGAGGGTGACACTGAAGTGTGATCATCCTCAGTACCTTTGGAATTCAGTTGTTTTCCACTAAATTAAAAAAAAAAGTTTTTTAAAAGGTTGAAAGTTTTGCATAAATAACCTGATGTGAAAAGTTACACTGTAAATTCACATATACTGAAGATTCCACATGGAAGGGTAATTTTACTTTGGTTTGAGCCACAAAAAAGTTTGACCTTGAGCTTGCATTTCCCTAGCCACCAAAGTCAAGCAAATTCAAGAAATAAAATGGTAGGAAGCCAGGTCTCAACTGTTACAGGCCTTATGGAATGTTTTGTTTGCTGCAAGTATTCAGAAGCATTATTATGTGAGGTGTTCCTATCTATTTTACTTCGCTTCGTTTTGAGTAATATAATGTTATCTTAAGAGGCAGAATTTTATTTGAGCTGAAGAGTCTCATTAGACCTACAATCTACTTAAATTTTTCTATTCTTTGTATGGAAAGTAGTAAGGAAAGATTCTTTGTAAATACACACACATATATAGACCACATTGTCTATGTACATTTAAAAGGCGTTGAAACCATCTGAATTCCATTAATCCATATAAAAGGTCCAAAAACTTAATTCACAGTATTTAGCTCAATACCCAGTTCATCACACAAATGTGCTCTATAAATGGATAATAAATAAATTAAAACGGACTGTAGTTAAGCACTCTGCACATAGTTTCACTAAAATAGATTGGGGCAATGAATACTTTCACAGATTTTTCTATAGCACATAGAGCATAGTGCTTGAAAAAAATCTTTTTTTCACTCTGTAATATGGGATCTATGAGGCAGCTGTTGCAAGTAGCTAGAGAATTTGTTTTTAACACCTCTAAGCAGATTCAGTTTCGGGGGGGTTGAGTTGCTTGTGGAGAGCAAAATTCCTGAAAGAGCTTATTACCTCTGTGTCAGTTTTTACTACTTCTGCTCTCTTCATGTTAATAGTGTAGGTAAACAAGGTACACAAAGAAAACAGCGAGATCTTTACCTCTGATTTCTCCTCAGAAAAGTGACATCATATAGTGACGTGAAGACAGATGACTCTGTATTACATCGCTATATGCTACTCTATAGCATGCAACCAGGCAAAATCTTGGAAAATCCCGAATGTTGAAATGTATTGAGACTAGAAAATGAGAGTGAAGCCTTTTCTGGAATCTTTTGGGGGAATGTTATAATTAATAATTATCTCCTGGCTGGTTTGTGTTGTTATTTCTCTGCTCCCAGCCTTTGACAGACCAGATGTAAACTGCTTTTGGCTGGGCTGTCAGTGGGCTCTCATTATCAGTTGGGACATAAAAACCTCCCTCACATATTTGTGTAGGTAAATCTGGTCACTGACTCTTCCCATTCCCATCTTCTTTGTTTTCCCTCTATATAATATCTCTGTCCTGACTGGTATTAACAACATCTAGTAATTTAGTATCATCTGTGAATTTAACTCTCAGGCTGTTCAGCTCTTTTTCCAGAGCATTAATAAATATGTAAAATAAAACTGGGCTTAACACCAGCTCCTGTGGCAACCCAACTGGATACCTCTTCACAGCTCAGTGCAGTGCTGTTTGTCATGACTCATTATCCTTTGTTTACATTCCTCCAGCCAGCTTTCAATCCACATGACAGCACTCTTATCCAAGACATTATAAATTATTTTTTTAATAAGATTTTGTGAGCCACTGTATCAAATGCTGTACTACAGCCCAGATATATTGCAGCCACTCTGTTCCTTCCGTATACTAACCCAGAAAATGGTGAAGCAGCAATTACATTTGTCTGGCATGATCTGTTCTTTGAAAATACAAACTATTTATTGGTCATGGTTTCCCTGTTGTTCCAGATTATTTTTACGCTCATAGTATTTATTCCATTATTTTAGAAGAGATTGAGAGCAATCATACCAGAAGACAACCGCAGTTCCGCTCTCCCTCTCTTCCTCTTTTTCATGGAAGGCTTTCAGCAGCCGCTGGGATTCACAGCTAGGGTTTTAAGGCAGAGGGGGAGTGCATCCCAAACGCATACCCCTCGGCAATGGGGCGTCACATGTGAGTACTGCCAGAGCTCGAGGAATGGCAGAGAGATGGGACCAGCTGCAATCTAGGTGACAGAGTCAGAGAAAGGACAGAAGGGCATGGCATGTCTGTTAGGAGGGGCAGGAGGACGGCCGCGGTGGTCTGAAAAGAAGGAAGGAGCAAAGACAAAGAGAGTCTCAAAACTGGGAGTCAATTTGACGGAGGAATTCTGGAGCTGTCAGCTCGAGGGGAGGATCCCTCAGCTGTCATTCGTTCAGTGACTTTGTCTGGTGCTGTTCGAACCAGGAGTCATGCCTTGCTCTCTTTCACAGTAATTGTTCTTGTGCTGCTGTCTCCATCACATGCCACTTGGGGCTTTGGAAAACAATTCAAAATATTATCCCGTTTCTCCGCATGAATTGAGATGTAGGCATCATGTTTGTGCACTGTGCAGTTTGTTTCCGTAGCCCATCTCCTCTCATGCCATCTGGGCCATGTGGATTATTGGGGACAGGAGCTTTTGCTCTTGTAACCCCATGGTTGTGGCTTGTCTCTCACTCAAAAGGGAAATACAAGGACAGACCTTGCACTGGCTTTACCAAGAGCTATTCTTGCCTGAGAACTGCAGGATCACACCAAGGATCAAATCCTCTTTATGGAGGGATTACATTTCCTGCCAAATATGTGACATGATTCCGTCTCAAGCACATACAGAATAAATCTGTAACAAGACAGACATTTAACAGTGGCTTAGTATCCAGGACTGACATGGGAGACAGCTCTCAACATCTGATCTAGCAAGATCTTCTGGTCAATATCTGCATGACCTTCGGACCCACCACTCTAAAAAAATTTCTAGGGACGGTGACTAATGAAGTTTTAGTACTAATTCACATATATATACCCACAAGTGTGGATTTGTACAGTTAAATTATATTGGGAGATGACCCCTGAGCAGCCACTTCTAAATAAACTAGTTTTCCTCTCCGCCAGCTCTCGTCACTGCGCTGCAAATCTTCAGTGTCTTTTTTGTGTCACTTACCCACGCTTATCCTTGGACTTTAAAACACATTCATCAAAGCGATAACAGGTTTCATTTTGTATATCACTAAGGATTATCCTGTGAAAACAATGCTACTGAAAATATGTGATGGCTGACTTGTAAGGAATGTGTGGACACATTTGTACATATTACAAAAATTTCAATCCAGCTCCTGGAAAAAAAACAACATAAATTCACTCAAGAGATTCCTCTTTCTCGCGGTGCTGAGCGCCTGCTCTGGGAGCTCCCAAAAGCCAAACTTCCTGTGCTGGGGACAATCAGAGGCAGCAGTTGTCACTTCCGTCCTGAACGCTAACTGCCAATGCAGTTAATACCCTGCTTGACTACTCACATAGGAAAGTACGGGTAATAATGTAATGAGATTATTCCTTATACAACTATGCAAAAACAAAAGAAGAAAAAAAAAAGGGAGGGGGGGGAAACATAAGAAAGTTTTAAACCAGACATGACAGCCTTAAAGATTTTACACTACCCTCCTCCTCTGGAATTAAAGAATGTTTAAAGCAGACAAACTCGGGGTACACCAGCATGGCTATACAATCCCAGGATCCAATCCACAGTTCAAGATTGCACCAATTGGAATAATGCTCTGATGAATAAAATAATGCAGGATAAAGTGTTGTTTATGATTTCTATTCTCAGCAGATTAGCTATGTACATCTTGTAACACAGGCTGGCTCTGTGGAATATCAAGCATGGCAAGAGACCTGTTAGAAAATGAATTACTTTATCCAGCCAAAGCAATATCAGAAATGTCCTGCAGTCTACACTACCTTAATGTTGATTTAAAATCATATATTCATATTACCTTTTTATGTCTAATAACGCAACGTGATGGAGCCTTTCTTTTGCCAAAGTTGTATTACCCCATTTCTCTGAGTTAGGTAACTGTAATGTGTCTGCTTTACGGATGGATAAACTTAGCATAAAGAGAGGGAAGCCATTGTTTTCAGTCAAGAATGCCTAAGTGTAAGCACTTTCATCTATATTGGCCATCCATAGTGGCAGTGGCTCTGAAAATTGAGCCTCTTGCCATTCATTTATGTGACAGATTATTTTACTTTATACAATTCTTAGATAAAATACATTAGGCATCCCTAGGGCAGCAACCTGAAATCAAGACTCCTGCATGAAGATGCTACCTGCCCGGCTGGAGGGATGTGCTCGTGGGCTCGGGGTGATTGAATTGCTTTTGCCAGCTGCAGTAGCTTCAGTAGGAGGGATGGGGTGCATTTCTGCTCAGGTGCTGCCTGCAGCTGGGTGGTTAGGGTGTTTTTCAGGACCAGAGAAGAGCAGGTTTGTTCAGGACTGTCTTTAAACTCCAGCATGCTAAAACACTGCTGATGAAGAGGACATTGCCACTACTTCCTTCACTTTCTCCTTTTCTTCTCCCTGTGTTTGAACAAAAGTGGCTGCAGCTGTCTTAAGCACAGCACAGGTTCCCATAGTTGTGTTAGGTATATTATGTTTATAGGACCCCAACCCCTTGGCAAAGAGTTGAAGTGAAATTGAGGAATTGCTAAAAAATAGAGACTGAGCTGCTTATTGCTGGCAGGGTCAAGGCGGTCCCGAGCGTATCCAGGAGCACAACACAGGCATTTGTCAAAGTCCTGTTTTTGGTGCCGATATCCTTTTGTCAAGTTGTGACTAAAGAAGTAAGTAGCCACAGAGCAAGGAATTAGAGCACCCCAGTCAGTAGCCAGTCTTTTCCAGACGGCATTTTGATAAATGTTGTATAAATTATAGTATAGTACAAATTATAGGCATATAAATTACAGCTTGTAGCATGGGATATTGGACCTGCTGGGGGTTTTAGCCTGCATGTATGGCATAGCCAACATACTGTTTCCATCATTTTAATAACCTTTATAGAGCAGGTGGCTGATGCAGTTAATGCTGCTATCATTTTTCTTTCCTTGTGTGATTTGCTGTGATGACAGTTCCATCGTTTCATTTTGAGTATTTAAGGCTATTAGGAAGCATTTTTAGGCAATCATCTAGTATAGGTATTTTCAAGCATACCTAAAGCATATAGGGAGTCACCTCCTTTCACACTGCGCATTTCTAAGTAAGTATATGGCATGTTCTGTGTTAATCTGTGGAAAAACGATGGACAAGATCACCAGCTGTGATAAACTGCCTAGCTTAATTTAGTTAGATGGACTTATGTTCCAGATGGGGATCAAGCCCAACGTCTTACAATTGCAAAGATTTCAAAGATGTGAAACATTTCTAAGATCATTGAAACACACATTTTGCATTTCAAAGATAAGATAAAATACAGAAACCAATATGTCATCAAACCATTTAATTTTCTTCCAAGTTTGAGAGTAAATTGACAGGAGATCAGCAATTGGCAGGAGAACAAATGAAACATATTGAAAGAGCCAATTTGCTAGTATCGAGGGAGGCAGATGTGTCAGTTTTACATCTGCTCAAGCGAAGTTGCTGGTTTTTCCCCTCCTCCTTTTAAATAATATTTCATTATCTAAAGGTTTAATTATTAGATAATTGAATAATCCTTTATAAGTGACCAAGGAACACTTTGTTCATTGAAGAGCCCCTTTCATCGCTGTGCTGTGATTCTGGCAGTTGCAGTTCTTTTGTGGAAGTTTCTGATTTTTTCCCCAGAACTCATCACACCTGACACACACCAGGTTTCAATTGCAGCTGAGTAGTTTCCTGTGCCCCAATACTCCAGATGCCAATTTACTACCTCTTTCTTGAACTAGCTATTAAAAAGGAAGGAAGTGGAAACAGCATTGAGATTTCTACTGACAGCTTGCTTTTGGATATAGACAGACATCATGGCAATGAGCAGCAGAAGGGGGAAAAAAAAAGGAGGCAAGGGTAAGTACTTCCATGTTTTTAAGTGCAGTCAGCAAGGTGGGGCCCTTATATAGTTATTTTTTCTGTGAAGTGGGTAGGTAGGTAGGCAGGCATGCATGCATGAGCGAGCTAGGTCTGTCCAAGAGGTGTTAGTCAGAGCCATAAGTCTGAAGTGTGGCAGTAGCTGTTGTTTGAAGGAACATGTACAGATAATGAAATGAGTAATTCTCTGCCCTTGACTTTCCCAGTAGCTATTGCTAGTCTCTATTCTCTGTATTGTTAGCTTATCATGTGTCAAATTCCTGTGAGGAGGATTTTTAAAATGCAAAAACAAAATCAGGTAGCACAATTACATAATTCTTAACATTTTATTAATTTTCAAGTAGTTTGATATGTGGTATATCCATGGTGTGTATCCAAAATTGGAAAACCAGATTTGCATGAGAGAAGTGGTAGGGCTGCTGGATTTGCAGAAGATCTGTTGCAAAGTTATATATCTGTGAATTGGATCTCATGTATGCATGTAACCTGCAAACCAGAAAACTAGAAACAAGACAACGTGTGATTGTCTTTGTCTTTGATTTAAAATAGATGTCTTCTGTTATTAGGAGTCTGATACTTGGATCTTGTTTTGTCTTGTATAACCTTTGAGTATTAGAGTTGTTAATGTGACTTCAGGAGTTAAAACTTTAAGTAAAAAATCATAACATAAAATTATTCATTTCATATACTGAAGCTATGTCTAAAGCACTGAGCACTGTAGCCTTGAGGTGCCCACTGGTGCTCTAAAAATAACAAGCAATTCTGCTCAAAACAGACTATCACAACCCTCTTTTTTTTGGCCACAATTTTTATTTTAAATCCCATTCTAGAATTTTTTTTTTTCCATAGGAGAAGAAACTTTACTTTAGGGAAGAGTTTGGCCTGCTTGCTTACTGCAAGGAGGGCATCCGTTGACTGGGCTGGAGTACCTCCCTTCTGTGTCTCCAGACCCTCTCCAGTGCTCGGCAAAGGGAACAGCACAGGACTTAAAAACAAGCATGTGCGATGTGTAACTTCTTTGCGCTGTCAAAAGACTATTCGAGGTTAAATCTCCCAACCGCTTGAATCCATGGCAGAATTTCCTTTTTAGCTTTGCTTATTAGTGGGGGAACAAGGTACCTTTCTAACTATGCACTGTCCTTCACTCAAAGTAAAAGCATTCTGGAGAGCCATGCTTGAAAGGAAGTTTCAGTTTGTTTAATTTCTTAGGATTCATTATTTGGTTTACACTTAACCAAACAAGATCAAGGTGCCAAATGATTTCATATTGTTATTGAAGCACATGTGACCTTTAGGAGTTTGGGTCTGTTTTGCTAAAATCAAAACAGACAAGGTAGAAGAAAGGATTTTGTAGATGGGGAACTGAGACAAAGGCAGGTTAAGTGATTCCCCGGACTTCCACCCACAGTCCATAGCAAAGTCAATAAATGAAAATGAAACCTGGAAGTCTCTCAAGGTTACATCTCCAATGGTGCATCCGGCTCACAACGTCTAGCTGTGTAAGTGGCTTCAGGAGCATGGATGGAGGTGGAAAATCAGGAAAGTAAACTACTGTGCAAAGGAAGGAGCAGGATCTGCCTTACAGGAGAAGAAGGAGTAACGTAGAGCTGGAAAAATGTGGCAGAACTCACCTGTTGCATCTGGGAATTACTTGGGGGATGGAGGGGGGTGTCATAATGTCAGGGCTGTTGGATTCGGCAGCAATGAAAATGCCTCTTGACTTTCCAAAGGCATATTGTATGTGTAGAACTATGAAGGTCGACAGAGATGCCTGTATTTGCCAGAGTAGTTTACACTTGCCTACTTTGCCTTTTGTTATCAGGGGAAACCTCTTGCTGAGTAGCCACCAAAGATGAGGTTTCCTGCTGGGCTGATGACTTCTAATTGTGCTGTTCCCATTATCAACCCAACCTCCCTCAGCAGACATAGGTGTGGTAGAGCACTGCTGACATAAAAGGTGTGGACGGTGTTTGTCATGCAGTCCACTGAAGAGTTCACAGTCCTTCCCTGTGCTAGTATAGATGGGAAGTCTTTGGTAGCAGCTGGCAAATGAGGAATTATTGAACTGTGTGTACAGCGCTTCATATAATTATTGCCCATGTGATAGTACAGTGAGATAAGCCTGGTGTCGACAAGCAGACTTTTCCACCTTTGGAGTTTGGTTAACGTTTGCTGTTTTGAAATTCAAGAAAAGTCTACTCTGTCAGGAAGGATTTAAATAGAAAATTAAATGGGTTTGCATACTGGTCTGCTTGACAGATTTTTTTGTTAACCTTCAAAGTCTGCGTGGTCTAACCAAGCATGTGGAAGTAAGGTATTTCTGAGTGCTGTAATAGTTATATTTAATGCTTCTCTACAATAACTACAAGCAGTTACACCAAATGTTATTTTAATCCACTAAAAATTCTGTGGATTAATAATGCTGTATGTGGAGACAGGAGAACAGGGATTGTTGAAATCATTTTTGGGTGGCTTCACAATTGGCTGTCCATTCAGAGGGAATTCACTCTGATCGCTCCTTCCTCAGGGAAATAAATGTAGACAAGAGATGACTTCACAATTATGTCTTGACTAGAAATAACCACATTGGAAACTCCAATTGCTCTTCCCGTCTCTCTCTGACAAAGTGCAATCAGTATACCCCGTGCCTCTCTGTGAGGTGTTTGTAGGCAGTGTTGTTGTGGAGGAACATAGGCTGCCACGGCAGTCATTCTTTGAACATGCAGTTGAGAACGACAGCTCTGCTATGGTGACAGCAAACATCAAAGCAACAAAACACACTATTTTATCTGATGGGAGTAACAGTATCTCAGCTAATAAAATGGCTGTCACCCCTGCCCATTGTATAGATAAGGAAGCTGAGGACGTTTGGATGCTCTTTGTTGGTACGCCAAGTTGCAATTATCCTGTGACAGAGTCCTTCTGGGCTATGATTGATGAAACATTTTGAGGGGGAAAGCGCTTCAATAAGTGAATTTCATTGGACTTGATGATGACATCGCTCGTACAATGACTGGCAAAAACAAAAGCATTTTAAGTAGAACTAGGAAAACGTGGCCTCGTTCAATCTGCCGGGGATGTCCTTGCCACATTCACTTATTTGTATTGTATGTTGGTTGTAAACAAGTCTAATTCTGAAGTTCTTGTGTTGTCCTTTTCTGGCATTGAGATCAAAGTACTGTCTGCGATAAAGATGAGAAGACTTTAAAGACTTCAGTGGCTTGTGAAGAGTAGGGTATGTTTAAACATAAAATACCACAACAGTGCAGCCTTTGGCTAAAACAGGCACCAAATGAAGTTCTAAAGAAATCTGTTGTTCTTCAAGAAACCCCTCACTATCTTGCAGTTTAATGGCCTAAAAGTGGACCAGTTTTGAAAACAATTTTTCCTTCTTTCCTGGGCCTTAACTCGCAGGGTGACTCTGCCACTTGCTCTAACAGATGCAAGATGGATGTCACCAGTTAAGAGGAAAGGAATGCCCTTTCCTTGCTCAAATTCCTGGGTGGATTTGAGGATTGGTAAAGCCCTCCTCTGAACAATAGCCAGCCCTTTAAAATGTAAGCCTTTCCAAAGCATGGCATTACCCTTTTTGCAACAGTGTGTGCGGCTGTCCCATCCGCAACATGCCCTTTTCCCTGGCTCCAGCTGTCCCCTATCCCAGATCTTTCAGTGGGTCTCTGAAAGAGAGCCTGCAGCCTGACTTTACAGTGCCTGATCTGGAGCCAAGGCAGCTGGATTAAGAATTTAAGCTTTAATCCAGTATTTTAATATTTAAGAGCTTGACCATTGCAAAATAAATACCTTTTAAACAAGACTTTTCTCTGTGCATAGTCTGTATTTAGATTTAAGATGTAAACCTACTCCACTTGACTGAATAAACAAATGTTTAATGCTTACTATAACATAAAGTTTGCAAGAAATGTGAACACAGAGAACCTCTCCCAACAAACGATTCTGGGGTCTTCAGTGTCTTGACTGAGCTGGGACTTCTGGAGCAAAATTAGGGAAATCCTATAGAACTGCCTGTGCTGGTACAGCCAGAGATGGGTGCAGAGGACAAAGGACAATGACTTTTTTTAATGAACAAAACATTTGATACATGATGTAATAGTTTTCCTGAATCAAAAATAAAGCAGCAGTCTTTACTGTTGCTTTTTGCTAAAACAGTTTCTTGTCCAACACTTTCAAAAAAGAAGCTTGCAGCACTTTTCCACATATCTAATAAATGGTCCAAGTTTCAGGGATACCTAACATGCTTTAGAAATCTACCCAATGTTTCTGCAAGCTCAGTCTTTTTGATTATCAAGACAAACCTCTTGACTAGGTTTGCTTCAACTTAGATTTAGACACTTACTTTAAGAGGTTTATTTCAATAAATGAAGGGAAGCTACTTTTTTTTTTAGTTATTTGCTTGGGAAACAAGTTTTTAGCATTTCCAGCTAAGAACTTTGCAGCTGAGTAACACTGGGAAAAATACTGGTGAAGGTTTCTGCAGTGCCTTCCTCTCTGACACATCCCCAGCACGGCCGTCTGTTGAAATCTGTTATGTTTTATATGGCTTTATTCAGTACTTCATGATAATCCTCCTTTTCTGTGGCTTCTGCCTTCTTAGTATGTAAATTATCCCTCTCGCCTTCAGCAGCAGCAGTGTTTCCTCTGTGTTTTTTAACCGGGGCTCCGTCTCCAAATGCCTGCGCTGACACAGTGCGGTACTGGATAAACCCGGTCAAGCAAGGGCAAGCAGCACGGCTGTGCGGCACGCTGCCGTGTCCGGGCTAAGAGACTGTCTTTAAAGGGCTAATTAGCCTGGCTAGAGCGCGGCACTCGCGCGGCGTTGCTGCCCGTGGTGGGACGCGCCTCGGGGCTCTGCGCAGCCCTCCAGCGTGGCGCGCAGGCACGTCTCCGGTCGCTGACAGATACCCAGCGTTTATACAACATATCTACGCCTGTCAGCACTCCCAAGCATGAAATGCTCATAATAACACTTTATGTGGCAGGTTGTGTTATGGTAGGCAAACTTTAAAGTGTCTTCAGTTCTGGCTTGTGCCATCTTTCAAAATTATTCCCTGTTAAAAGTGTCATTTCTATCCAAACTGTAGATATGTTTTTAATTGAACTTTTGAGGTTTTTGCCTACTAAGTATGTTTCATATCTTTGGGATAATAAAGTCCCTAGCCCCTGTAGCTAAGAATAAACACCCTCACTAGACAATGACAAAGTTATGTAGACAACATTGATTGTGAATAAACAGAATATTTTCACCTAGTACGTAATAACTACAGAAAAGCAGAGTTGTTGGTGTTGTCAGCAAGGGAAAAGTCACTTTAGATTGAATTAGGATGCTATATACTTCCCTCACATTCAAAATTCATTAAGGGACCTGAGTGGGTTAACTTGTTCTGCCATTTGACAGGGATTTTTTACAGATTGTATGCCTTAGCTCTTTCCGGACCTTTCTTTCTACCAAGATCATTTGGCATGAGGAGACCATGGGCTCCATCACCTCAAAGCTATAGGGCTCAGGAGGGAGAGATGAAAGAGGAAATTTGGCCTTCAGAGCAA
Organism: Phaethon lepturus; assembly: GCF_000687285.1. Taxonomy (NCBI): domain Eukaryota; kingdom Metazoa; phylum Chordata; class Aves; order Phaethontiformes; family Phaethontidae; genus Phaethon; species Phaethon lepturus. Next base: position 54,965 of record NW_010534033.1, on the reverse strand, counting down.
TCTGGGGTTTGGAAGAAGTTTCTCCAGAAAGGAGGAGGGCTACAGACTTTTCAAATGAGCAAATTCCACTAAGATGATATTTGGCTATTATGTGGGAAAATGACTGTGACTGTCCAAAAATCTGCAACCTTTTAACTGAGCCTGAGCAGCACCACAGTCCTAACTTCCCCTGAGTGTTATAACCTCTAATTCCATTTGCATCATTATATTTAGCTTTAATTCACATCAGAAGACAGGCGGGGAATTGGGAGGGGATGACGGACAATAAACCCTATATATTTTTGTAGTGACCTTTGTTACCAGGAACGAACTGCAGGGGTCAGTCTCTGAGACTATGACTCTCAGGACTTAAGACATTTTCACCATGGAGTTAAATATTTACAGCATTGTCAGTAGCTGGAAATACTTCAGTGGTTATTGTTGAAGTCATTAGTCTAGCTGAAGTAATGCTGGCATGTTTTCCCTCTGGGTAGAATTCCTCAGTCTAATTGTCTCCTCCTTGTCAGACCATATTTGATATCTTCAGGTTTGGAGACTGGCTGTTTTCCAGTAATTAATGGCTTTTTTCAGTTATAGATTGAAATTATTTCCTTTTGTGAATTAGTCTATTATCCAGTAGTGAAGCTATTGAATTCCTGAGCATTTGAATGGGTTAACTTACAAATAGAGATACTATAGAAAACCCACCTTCACCAAGCCACATGAAAGCTATGTGGGTCACTGCAGGAGATGCTTAGTTCACATGTAACTGTTTACAAGAATTAAATAACATTGACTTTAGCAAAGAACAGATTTTTTTTAATTGGTGTTATCTTCAACTAATGACCTAACCTTAATATTAACGTAGAGCAATATAGGTCCATGCAACTCATAGAGTAGCATTAGGTCGCTTCATCTAACCTCCTGAATAGTACTGGCAATCAAATTTCATCAAGCTGCTCTTGTCTTGAATACTGTAACTTGGGTTTGACGAAAGTACATCGTGAATTCAATGTCTCTGATGCCCAGACTAGGCTCCTTAAAGTACTTTGTCCGCTCAGGGCATAATTAGCCTGTGGTTTCAGAAATCAGTGAATACTCTTCCACAATAAAAAAAAAAAAAAATAGCTTCTCCTGTAGTCACTGTTTTATGGCCTTCCATGTTATTTGAGCTATTACTTCTTTGAAAGCAATTTTACCACATCTTCTATTGTATTCTGCTTTTTAAATCCAAAATGGAACATAATACAGATCTCAAAGCTAAAAGCAAGAAATGTTTTTAATATTGTTTCAGATATGTTGCAGCAAATTATTTTTTTCAAAGGAAAACAATTATTGAAGACAATGTAGTACAATGAAGTGCAGGTGCCATAATATACCTCCTATTTTTAAGTAGCAGGTTCAAAAGCATGAAGAGGGACTTCTAGTTAAATCTAGTTAAACACTGATAAGCTCAGTTGTCCTTTCTACATATAGATCTGTCCTTGTTGCCCAAATAAAGGCTTCCTGCTAAAGCTCTTAAATCATGTTATATCATGATTTAGCAAAAACTTGTGGTAGACTTGAGGTTTTATTTTCCCTTCCAAAAATGCTGCTAAAGTGTTACGTGTAAGCTGACAAGAGTTCATCTCCCCAGAACCAGGAAGGTAGTCTGATCATGTGAGATGTAGGAAACCATGTTCATCCTAACTTCCAACCTTGCGTTTCATTTGCTGTTAGATGGGGTGTTGTTGAAGAAAGCAGAGGTATCAAGACCTCTGAGTGATGGCCCTTGTGTGACTCGCCATGGGGGACATCCATCTAGCAGTTGTTAGGGATTAGGTATGGACAGAGTAATCTTGATTTGGTCATACTGCCTCCCTTAGATGCATTTAACAAGTGCTGGATGCAGTGCAGCTGGATCCCAAGATTTGGTGCATGACAGTGTGCTATCTCTTTGCAGCTATTGGGGAACTATTTCCTCTACAAGAGGATGGTTTATGGTTTCTGCTGTAATACGCAAAAGGAAGTCTGGATTTAGACAAATACCAGAATGCACCATACTGAGTTTATGTATTTTGGTTCAGAAAGTTCTGCAAACAGTTTTCAGAAATGAGTGTTGGAAATAACAAGAGCCAGGTGCGTTAGGAATAGAACAACAACCTTGAGTCTTATTTTCCTGAAGGCTGTTATACGGTAGCTACTGGAGTATTTGTGAACACAGCAGAAATCACGGTGTTTATTTGTGTAAACTGAACAAAGATTTCAACAATGTAATCAGGATTTCAGCCTCACAGACTGATAAATCTATTTTCATGGTGTCAACTCTGTCAATATTATGGCACATGGAAAATACAACGGGAAGTCTGCAAGAAATTGCAATGCAGATACCGTCTGGCTAGAGGTTGTTTGGTTTTTGTTTGGTTTTGTGGCTTTTTGTTTTGTTTTTTAAATGAAATACAGTTCTATTTGCAGTGCTGAAATACAACTTCTACTAGGGCTGCCCATTCATTTCTACAAGGGGCATAGTTATCCACTGGCAAATCCCTCTCAGTAAGGGATGTGCTTAGCAACCTCTGTACTGCTGCTTTCCTTTAAACAAAAGTATTCTGATTGTGTATATGCTGTTTTACTTTTCAGTTAAAGTATGAGTTTCAGTGAAAACAGGCAAGTTAGCAATAAATGTGGAAAGCTGGACTGGGAATGATGTAATTTTCTGGCAGAGATGTTTCTAAAACCCTTCTGCTGGTAGCACTGAGAAAAACATTGACACCTGCACACTGCGGGCAGTTCAAAATCCAGCATATGCCCATTCAGCTGCACTTCACCTTGTTTTAATTCTGTGGGTTTGAAGGAGGCAAACCAAGAAACTGATGATGTATCTCAGTTACATTCTGTCTAATCCTCGAGTGGTTAGCTTGGCGCAGGGTGCCCGCCAGGATGTTGAGGTTGGTTCGTGGTAATTAGATCTGTGTGGGGTGAGGAAGGAAGAGCAATGTGGTCTTCATTCTTGACTTCTGCTCTTGGCGTGTTTTGCCCTTTTGCTTCTGTAAAAGCAAAGATGTAGGTTAATGGGAGCCACTCCTTGGACTTAGTGAGTCTGAGGTCAGTCTCTGTTACGGAAACAGACTTCACACACTTAAACCAAACACGAGCATGTTGTTCTGTTCACTCCGAAGTAAAAGCAGAAACAATCCTGCTACTTCAGAGCCTGCCACAGGAAGGAGTGACAGAGCAGGTCAGCTGGGGGAAAGCCTTCTCCAGGATTAGACATGAACCTGAGCTTGCCCTTCAGTTCAAACGCACCCATCTGCCCACTCTAGGCAAGAATTCAGCCACTGGATCTTAATTTCTGGCTCCCGAATGTATAATATGAACCACCCCAAACAAAATGACAGTCAGTGATTCCCATCAACTCCAATTAAAAGTACCTTTAACATACAACTAGCTCTGTGCCTGGATAGTTACTTTATAAATCATTACAGAGCTCCATGTACGTTCTCACTCGCGTTCACCACCACGTGCCACTGTGCAATGGACTCGCAAGCCTCACGCCGGCGTTCAGCGTTTGGAACCGCCCGTTGTGCTCTGTGGAGGGCTCCCAGAAGAGCGCGGTGCCGGCGCGCTGCGGATGTCTGGGAGCTTCCACCGCCGGCTGCCCCGCGCGGTGGGAACGCGGTGCCGGGTGGTGTTCAAGACCCCAGGACTTAGTCCTGTGTGACTCGAGAGTAAGTCCATATCCTGACAGAGAGCAGGGTTATTTCTTATCACAGCCTTTGCTGCATGCTTGTAGCAAGTTTGATAAAGCTCATCAGATAATGCTTAATTATCTCCGCCTCGTCCAAGCTGTGCTGTCTCTCACTTACCCCCTCTTTCACATCTTGCGTGCCCACGCCATGATGGCGCCGCGGTGGTTCTCACGTGTAAGCCGTGAAGTGGTGATGCGTTTCCTGGCTGTGTTTTCTGAATAAACATCTCTCTATTTGTTTTGCAGTTTGGGAAAGTTCTGCCTGGAAGTTTTTCATCCCCCTTAATCGAACTGTTTGCTATGCTGTTTTCCTTCTGTCTTATCTCTTGCTTGGGACCAAAATGTTTAGATTTGGGTGGTGATGTCTCGCTCGTTCACATCCTGTCAGGCAGGAGGCTTGGCTTGTCTGGGTTCACGGTATAGCTAACCAGGAAATGTGTGTGACTGGAACTGAAAATGGGATTATTGTTTTATCCCCTCCTATTCAGTGTCTATAATCTGGTTTTCCAGAGAATTTATCTCGTCATCACTCCTCACATCCAAAGCCAGTTTGAAAACTCCAGCAGTCCATCTCCACCCTGGATTTTCTTCCGTTTTACTTGTGTCTCCTTGCTGTCTCTGACATCACTCTGCTACAGCCTCTCCCCTTTATCTTTGCATTTTAAGAGCTCCTCAGGCCAGGTGCTCTGCTGGTGAACGAATGCCACCTTCCCGGCAGGAAGGCAGAAGGGAAGCCTTGAGTGCTCCAGGTGCAAGGAGGTCACGGTCTGCTTCCCCAAGGAGTGGGTGGCAGCTCCCGGTCCCTCGTGCCCGAGCTGTAACGCGGGTTGTGCTCTTCACCTGCACCCCTGACAGATGCCCCGAGACCCCGCTCGCCACGTCGGCAGGGCACGCCGGATCAGCTCCGAGCCTTGCCTCGGAGGGGTGGATCTTCCCCTCACGATCCAGTCAGAGAAAGGGTGTCAGCCAGAGAATAAATGACTGGTTTAGGGTTTGGACACCCAAACTGAAGCTCCCCACCTGCAGCCGTACGGCTCGGAAGCTTTCTGGCCGAGTCTCCGCTGGTCGGTGCAGCCCTCAGGCCTCCTCTGGCGGGAGCGGTGGGGGCCCTTGCTGCTCTCTGCAGTGCTCCTTGGTGGGCCAGAGCCACTCAACAGCTACTTGTTCTTCCCTTTCCCGCTGTTTCACTAATTCGAGCACCCTGTTCTTTTTTTATTCTCAAATTCCTGCAGATGTTTGTCTGGGTGAATGTTTTGTTTCCGATTAAGGACTAGAACTTTTAAAGATTGTTGTCCCGCCCACTTACTCCTCACATATGAGTGAACACAAATTACAGATTTTCCTTTTTTTGATAATTCACAAGTGTTGAAAAGGCAGGTTGTTCTGTGTGGCTAAACAAATGACGATTTCATCACTGGCACTTACCCAACAATAAATGTTCTTCATGTTTAACTTGTCTGAAAATAACAGCAAGAGATAGAGGGAAGCAGTTTAGATAATATATTAACCTCTCTGAACCTTGTCCATTCTCTGAAACTCAGCTTGAGTGTGTTTTGAATACGTAGGAACATGACTTTCCTTCTTCTTTTAGATTTTTCTGCCCCGTTCCTTAAACTGGGACTATGGGAATCTTTTGTTGTGAAGCCCTTTCGTTCAGCCAGATGCGGAAGAACTGCTGATCTGAAATCATCTCTGCATATACGCAATCTTCAGTGTGAAAGAAAATATTTGTTTGCTGAACTAAGGACTTTTAGGAGCCCAGCTAGCTGCAGGGCCACCAAGTTCAAACCAGTTAAACTCCTGGCAAGCTATAGAAACAGCCCAAGAAGGCATTGTGAAGAGCTCTTGCGAGGGGGTAGAGTTATGGAATTTTAGCAAGACTGAGCTTGCAGTGGCAAGATTTCCTATGCAGCAACTGCATGGTCCCCTGCCCCAGTGTAGGACAAAGATGAATCAGGCCCATTATGAAAGCAATTCATATTTAAATGAGATTTCCAGCCCAGTTCTGCGGTCTCAAGAGGTTTTTCTAAGCATCTGCTCTTTTATGCTGATTTAGACCAAATTTGAATGCTGAATCTTTGGAGAATCATAAACAAATTGTGTTAAATTACCATTAATGGAAAAACATCACAAGGAAGGAAAGGCAAGGTTGTTAATGGTATCACCGCTCTTAACTCGGGCTGCGATGGCTGTAGATGCACCGTCCTGCGGCACAGAAGTAATGCACGTAAGATCACCCACTGCTCTGAGACCTCCAGACAAGCTAAGCACAGCAGGGTGAGTAGCACTGGAATTTGTTTTACAGGAAGCCTTTCATTTCCTTGTTTTTGAGGGGTTAAGTAAGGCACTTCAAGTACTTTTCTCCCATGAGGGTTACACTAGGGAAGGGTAGCTTTAGTTTCCCCCCGGGGCTCCAGAGCAGCTTTGGCAGCAAAGGCTGCTGCTGAAAGAGAACAGGCGGATGCAATGAATCAGTGTATTCCCCAGCTGCGCCGGCTGCGTTTCCTTCCTACCCACTGTTGTCCACTTCTCAGACTGCTGCGCCCGATGCCGGTCCCCAGCTCTGTGCTGCCACTGCTGTTCTTGATAGACGGGTATGCCCCAGAGGCCCCCGACCTTGGCTTCAAAAGGCCTGGATTGGGTCGAAAGTAATTGCTGATGTTTTAATTGCTTCTCTTTCTATTCAGTGCATTCCCCAGATGAGATACTGTATACTACAATGCATTCACATTAATGGCCTCAGTGTGAGCTGCTTATGGTCCTTAGTAACATCAAGCATTCATCAAACTTAGGAAAATCACGCCATCATGCCTAGGCTTCTTCAGGTGTGACTTTGGGAAAACTGAGGTTATCGAACTCAAGCTCTGGTCAGGAGTTCTTCATTCATCAAAATCCTTCTCGGGAATGTCAAGGCATCAAAATAGTTCACCTGCAACCACCAGACTTCTGCTGCCCTGGAAAGCTTGTTGCCCCTCTGGCCAACCTGGCTAGTTATCCAGGTCAGAGCCTGCAAAGGACCCTGGCCACGGCACAGATTACCCTGTGTGGGAGCCAGGACTGTGGCCCCTGCCAAAGAAGCAGAGGAACCAGAGCCTCAAGTGCTCTGCCTGTAGCAAGGCCCCAGCAGAAAGCCCTTGGAGACGTAGGTCTAACTGGCAGATTTCAATCCAAGGCTTGGGGAATCCCAGCTCTTCTGCAGAAGAGCTGGGAGCATGGAAGTCAAGGGCTGAGTTCACAGGCTGTGCTGCTCCAGAGCAGGCTTTCCATGTGGCGGGCTCCCAGGTGGCAAGCTCCTGCAGCCATGGACCGTCCCACCATGGGTGGCTATCTCCAGTGACCAAACTCCAACGTTGTCAGTTTTCCAGTCAAGTAATTTACTAAGTAATAAAGGCCACCAGCCTGACTGATATCAATTTAATTCAATGCCAGAGAGCCCAGAATATATTCTATAATACAAAGGTTCACTTCTACAAAAATCTCATTTTGCATGGCTTGATGAGGACTGAAAATGCACAAATAATTCTTTTTAACTTGGGTGATTTCAACCTTGTTTGTAAGTTGAAGTGAAGGGAGAAACAGTTTACTTCAAAATTTACAAAGGGCAAAAAACCCCCAACCTTCTGTGTGATTGTGAATCAATATGACAAGTTTTGCCCCCATGCTAACTCTTCATATTATAGGTAATCATATCGTTAAAAAGTCTATCATGGAGATGTGCCCACTGCAATGGAAATCCTTCAAAACCGTTTTGATAAATCCACTGCTATAAGACTTTCCCTCATTACATTTTTCATGTAAATATATGTAAACAACATTACAAAAATCTTATATCTAAAATTGATAATTCAAAGTATTTTTCTCATGCTTGTCACAATAATAACAAATTATGTCATTTTGTAGCTGTAGTTGCCCTGGTGTTTTCCTATGGTAGGTTATAATTTTATAACCACCCAGTATTAAAATAAGATATATGACAGGGTAAAAATTGCACTTCAGAAAGTATATAGAATATGACGGAAGAAATTTCCTCTATCCTTTTTTCCTAAAATCTCATCAGATTCCTCTAGCTTCCAACTGCATCATAGCCCTAAAATCAACAAATTGTTCTTCCTTTCTGTATTCATATGTTTTAAAGTTTCTAAAAGAATTGAATGCTCTTCATACAACAAAGAATTTGTTTAGCTTTGATATAATACATACACATTTTACTTAACAATGAACAATATTACCTGATGTAAAAGAGTGATTGTTCAAACACTGGATCTAATTTATAGCCCTCTGTGACAGGGGAAGACTTCCACTAAGAAGTTTGAGCGTTGATGGGGCTACTCAATCCTAAACCAATGGTGTTCTCATATTAATGAACACATGCGGTTTTAATACAGAGCTACCATCCTCAATTCAAAATGGAGTTTGAAAAGGCTATATCAGCTTTTCAGATTTTCTTGCTTTTGAATACATTTATACACCTTCAAGAGACTAGTAGAGAAATGATTACATGCAGCTAGTAGCTGAATTCATCTAACCATAATTATTTATGTAGAGTGAAAGACATGGTAGCTGCATTTGTAAGGTGAAAATGGAGGATTGATTTTATTTTACAACTGTATCACGTAAGGATCTTACCAGTATGCAGGTGCATGTATATACACATTCCTGTATCCACCCATCTTTGAGTTATTTAACACAAATTTCCTAGGAAACTATTTATAACCTTCGTCACCTTGTGATTTTTAATGATGAGATTTTAGACCAATCCAAATACCATAAACTGCCATGTAAAAAACAAAACACCCCTCCCAAAAAAAACCAATAAAAAACGCCACCAAACAAACAACAGCCTGGTCCCCACCCTCCCACCCCCCACCCCAACTGTCATGTCTCGAGACAGTTCAGCGATTCAGCAAAGGTCTTGTGTATCAAACAGGCTTGGATGCAGCATTACCATTTAATAACAATAATTAACCTTGTCATTTGGCCAATCTTGTCTCTAAAAGTCTCCAAATTTTTCATCAGTTACTGGAAAAAAAGAAAAAAATCTTTAAAGGAATATGCGTTCCTGAAATACTGCCTGCAGTGTTCAGTGGGTATCTGTGCCAGCAGTTAATGTATATGCCATAATTACATTAGGTAACAACAAAGCAGATGGATTATGCGCTTGCTGTCATTTAATGTATCCTCTCTGTATAGGCAGAAAGTTTTCTTAAAACAAACACACAAAAAATCCAAAACATTTTTTCCATCTATCAATGCTGTTTTTCCTGATGTCCTTTAAATCACAAATCCAATAATATTATATATCCTGTAAAATTTAGAAAATTACTTTAAGCACCTGGGTTTTACATTAAACTGCTGTCTGAAGGAAAAATTCAAATTGTTTATACAGAGAACTGCAAGATATTTTTGCCATCATTGTTGAACTTGTAAAATATTTTGTGTGAAATTAAGCAGATTATTTAAACATACCTCGTCAAACCGTATATGAAACTCCAGTTTTTTTTCTTGAAAACTTCTTCCTCACTTGCCTTTCTCATTAACCCAGTAGTTTTCCATAGTGAGCACCACCCCGGGCCGACGTTATGTCAGTGATTTATAACATTAATTTCAATGGAAACAGGATGTTGACTAGTAAATTATCCCCCAGCACGGTCTGCTCAGTATTACATTAGACCACGGGAATAGTGATAAGAAAGCTCCTTACGAATTTAACACTTTAAAATATTCATTCTTGTGTTTGCAATGTAAGTTACTGCTATTCTTCGTCGATATTCTAAAGATTTCTCAAATTACTTGAAAGATGTTCTTAATAGGCAAGCCTCCTAAGGTAATATAGTCACCATTAAACCTCTTACAGACGTCCTAATCACCAATAACCCTGTAAAGTTAGTTAGGCATGATTGTAAAGAATTTATTGATGACCAGGCCATGAATCATTTTAATATTGCTTATAAACTGTTTGATCCACCTGAAAAAGGTAATATTGCTGGATTTTGAGGACTATAGTTGAGTTCCTAGAAAACAAGTCAAAAAGAAAAGTTCCTGCGTGTAACCTGTAGCTTTTCTCTCCTTAGTTCTGTTATTCCTCTACTTTGAATGAAGACCTGCAGTCATCACTGTCCTTCTACTTCTCATCTTCCATGATTACTATCCCATGAGCTTTCCAAAGTCAACATATATTGTTTTCTAGGATCTATAACACTTTCTCAAGACCAAGTTCACTTGGCAGCTCAAATAGGGTAGTCTAGTTTTCTTTTTTCCCATGAAATGCCATGGTCTGGGAGCAAACTGGGATTGCAAAAGAGCCAAAGAGACACAAATGATATTTGAAGAAGTGGACCTTCCTACCAATATCTGTAAAATGTTCTGGGGCCTGGTCTCTGCAATGCCATGTACCAAACTGGATTTTTTTATATTCTCATGCTTTGCTTTTGAACTCAGATTAACATCATATTTTTTCCTCCCTATCATAATTCCACTTAAACTAACTTAGTTTTACTTGGGTGTTCTTTAAGATCCAAATCATACACCTTCTCTATTGTATTCTCATGAATACCAAAGCTGCAGAATATATATTGTTGACATGTGTTGGGAAAGTGCTTTTATACTTGGATTCCTCTTAGATTACATTCAATTTTAGTTATAATGAGTGTAATCCATTTGATACTGTTGACCCAAATTCCCCTGAGGAAAGCTGCAGTTCTGAATTGATATTTGCATCTCTGAGTCAACTGGGTAACATTCAAAATCACGCAGACTTCAAATCTGAAAAATGTCCCGTTTCAGGCTTATGCTGGGGGTTGTGACTAAGTTATATTGCAGAAATGTATTTCTGCAACACTTTAAACCTCTTGGTGTAATTTAATCTTGTCACTGCCCTCACTTACATGACACTTTACTTATCTGTACCCGATGTCTGTAAACACCTTAAGAGAACACTGACCATTAGGAAGCAGAAGCACCTTTCTCAAACTTATTCCTGGGCGTCTTTTCTGAAATCGTATTTCTTGTCCCTGTCATGCTCCTTAATCGTTCCTCTTCTGCAATAAATAGTTATTTCTCTCCCTGTTAGAATCCTTTCCTGTCATTCGTCATGTTATGAGTACCTTTTCTTGAGAACAGGAACAAAATCCCAGTAGGCTTCAGGAAGCCTTTAATTCTCTTCCATTCTCATGTTGTAGAAAATGGACACTCAGAGTGTCATCTTCTTCTGGAAGGATTTCATTGACAACTTTGTTTCAGAGTTTTGGGGTGCTTTGGAAAAAACCAGCCGTTTGGAAAGATGGAATTATTAGTATCGTGAGTGTTAATCTCAGTTTGATAAGTAGAGTGTCTGGATAAGGAAGCTCTTGAAAATTTTTTCAAGTTTAGTCTGAAAATTATTTAATACACAACAGGGACCTTGGAAGATTCTGGAGAGAAAACAGTTTTATTGAGTCATTACAGAAGATCAACTATACAGCTCAAAACAAGAGTTTATGATTTCATTTGACCTTTGACCAAGCTGGCTGGGTGCCCGTGCTCACAATGACAACACATATAGAGGCTCTCCAGAGATGAAGTAGTCTTAAAACTTGTGTATAGAGTTCCTTTTTCATATATCGTTGGAGGCGTGGGATTAGCCCTGTAAAATAGATCATGTGAATTTGCAGGTACAGAGATGATGACTTGCAACAGCAATTGCTAAGAGGTAAAGATCAAGCCATGAATCTTGCTCATCTGTTTAAGATCTTTGGGGTAACCAAGAAAAAAGAATATCCTTGAAGATTCAGGTCAGTCAGTAGGATAAACTTAGTCAGCTTGTTGTCTGGGATGACTGAGAAACACCAGAGAAGGTCTTCAAAAACAGGCTGGAAAAAAGCCTATCAGTTTAGCCATATATTGCTTTGGTGTTAGGGAACAAAGTGGGTGACTATTGTTTTGAGCTCCATTTTCTATGATTCTAAATTCCCAGATGCATCTTCAGGGTGACTCTACCTGCAGATTTTTGGGTAGCAAAAAATGTTATCAAATGCAACCATGGCAGAAGGCAGAACATGTACTTGTCTCAATCCTTTATTCCAAGTGAATATCCAATTAAACCATTCACTTCAGTATCCCACTGCTTTTCTCACTTGTTGGCTCACACAGGATGAGGGCAGAAAGGTGCTGCTGAACACCAGATTACATCCTGGGCAATAGGAAAACTATATAGACAAACACCAGCTCAGCATTCAAAACTTATATAAATAAAATACCAGAGGCCAAATTAAGCTTTTACTTTACTGTTTTCTTCAATAGGCAAATGCAAATATATTTCTCCATAATTTATGTCTTGACAGATGATAATGAATGTGAAAATGCTACTCAGCCTTGTGGAGAGCATGCCAATTGCACAAACACAGTGGGAAGTTATTTCTGCATGTGTGTGCCTGGTTTCAAATCCAGCAATGGTCAACAAACTTTTGTACCTAATGATGGAACCTCCTGCGTGGGTAAGTTATTAATGTCTGCCAGCTAGCTTTGCATTGTCACTCTTCTCTTATTGCTTCTGTTAATTATAGAAATCTAGCAAAATGCTTTCAGATTTATGAATTTTGGAGTCTGGATATAAAATTCCCACAATTTGGACTGGTACAGGCTTAGTATCCAGTTCAGGCCCACACTTCTCACCAATAACACAGCAGCTGCCTTTGCTTTCAGTAACACTTCAATCTTGACTCTGCTTGAAATATTTTTAATCCTCATGTCATAGTTTTAGACAACGACTATATAGTTAAGGTAACACAGAAATCCCTAATCCACCTATTTATGGTTCACTGATCTGTGAGCAAGGTGCTCATATTCTTAAAACAAAGCAGAGTAACAAAGTATTCTGCATTCAGGTCGCTCTGGACCAACAAAATTTTCTATATGTTTGACCTGCTGTGCTCCAAATATCTTTTGTTTAGGGGTTTTGGTTGGGATATTTTTGGTAATTTTTCAAGCCTGACTGAAAGCAATGAGCAAGATCAGTAGTTACCCTACCTCATGTGCCATCCATCAGCCTCTGTTCCCGTAGCAGTTGGATGGAACATGTTCAAGATTACAGGGGAGGAAAAGTTCTCTGAAAAAATGTTATTTCTGAACAACTATACAATACTTCAGGATTTCCTTTGAATGGAAGAACTGTAACTATTTCTCTTTTTTTCAAACTCCTGGTGATTTTCTCTGTGTGTTGCAACAGTCCTCAGGGAATGGGAAAATGAGAAATAAATCTATTGCCCTTTACACCTTTATGCTGACTGTGTCTCATTCTAGATATCTCCTGTGAGCTTGTGAGTGCTGACAACCTCTGTTCTTACTGCTCTTAATATCAGCAAAATGGCTCCATATTAAGCCAGAAAGTGATCTAATCAACATTTCTTGCCCATTGCTCACATCCATCTAAGAGCTCTGCTTTATCCAGCTGCTATGAATCGTTCTTAAATTAGCTGGGATTGAGACTGTTAGCACATTGGGCTGTAAATATTCTCACTGTTTCTGGTCCAGGCTTTGATTTTTATGTTATGACATTTCCTCAGCTTCAGAAGTTTTGTCTTCAAAGTTATTTCTCTGACTGTTCCTGTGTCACTTTAGCCTTTTGCCATTAGCTTGCTAATTTCTTTTTTTTTTTCTTTTTTTGCCCTCTTTACTGGGCAGACAGATCTTTTTTTATCCTCTACTGCTTTTTGCAAATCCATATGGGAGGAGCTGAGAACTTCCAAAACTCACACTGAAATAAAAAATTACCTGTGGGCACCTTTTCTCATTAAGCAAGTGTACCAATTAACTTTACCAAGCAATGAGTCCTAAAGACAACCTTTTGATCCACAATTAATTTTCCACTTTATCTGTCAGGGAAACCGTAATAGGATATTCTTTACCCACTGGATCTGCTACTACAGGTGGTACATAGGAGTTGCACACAAGCAGCTGACAGTAGTGTATTCAGGGTGTACCCTACACAGCTGAAGCAAAGACCAAAGTTATCATTGTAAATACAGTGCAAGTTACCCACTACCTCCCCATGTTTATAAGTCCCCAAAATATTTTCAGATTCTGCAAAGTCTTAAGTTTTCTTTTTAATATACGTGTATAATGTATATGGCAGTAACTTTAAAAATACAGTGGTTGAATTTTGGAGAGCATGCCATTATGCAACCTACTTGGTTATGCCATGAAACCTACCTGGAGTTCCCCAGGGTGCAAATGTGGTGCCTCACTCTGTGTGTGTGCTAGTCCATTTCAAAGTCCATGTGCATGTGTGTTCCTCCTCTCTTTGGATACGACACTAAACTTCTGAATACAAAGTGATTAGAACTTTCAAGTGAATCAAAAGAAAACATGGGATAACAGCTTTGAGAAATGCCAGTTCACCCTTAATCCAACCAGAATGTTGAGTTTTGAGTTGAGAGTCAACAGTATTTCATCCATGTTATCGGGCAGAATTGGTGAAGAGGTGACAATGAAACATGCAGATAGAGGAGCAACTGGAGAGTAGGAAGGGAGATAGAGGAAAAAGAGAAAGGAAATGGAGAAGAAAAAAAGAGGAATGCAGACATATTTCTGAAGATATTTTTCTGCTGTCCTGAATCTGAGTTATTAAAATCCATTTACTGTGTAAAAGCTATCCTTTTTGTTAGACTTCACATTTTATTTAATGTTCCTCTGCAGATAAAAAGGTGAAATATAAACCTGCTTTTTTTTCACCCAGGTCAAAAGAATAAAAACATGAAAATGGCCATCTTTAAAATGAAAGTGATATCCATGTCACTCTGCCTTTTCCAGGAACATGCTATTAGTTTTCTTCAGGTTTTTGTTAGCTTCTTCTGAGAGTACTGGGAAGGCACCCATTCTCCATCACATCCTTTTCTGTGACAGGGGAGTTGGACAGTGGATGGGATATGACATTATGCCACATCGCTAACTGTTCTTTTACCTGTGCCGTTCGTAGGCTTTTTCATTTCTACTTTGTGTGTGCCGCTGCCTTCCACAGTATGGAGACACGGGGAGGGAACATCTAGTCCTTTGCAATTGGACTTTTCAATCACTTGCAAGCTACTAATAAGCAGAAGGTATAATGTAGACATCAAGCTGTCTTGACTGACTGATGAAGAATCAAAGCTATGTAGGTACAATCCAGTAATTGGCAAGACTGAACATAATAACTGTTCTCAGTACTTTTAATTTAATTGGAATTTCCTTGCCTGCTGCAGTAAATGAGGAGTGACAAAGCACAGAAATAAAATAAAAGGTTATAAATCTATTTTCACACTAGCCTAAGTGGTGTTGGTGATATTATTTTTCTGATCAGAGCTATTATAAAAGCTTCAAAGTTCAGCTCCAGGATCTGTTTTGAATATTTACTAAAAGGCCGGGGCTTTTTGCAAAGCTATGGCGAATGCTCTTCTGTTTAAAATGCTGCTGTTCTTCAACCTTTGCTCAGGAATGTTGTCTGTGAAGACTGCTCACGCAAACCTTGGCTGCCCAGTCCCACTCCCTTAGTAGATCAAGGAGGACGGTTTGAGATCCTCTCCCCAAAGCTCTAGTAAAACTGGATTGCTGAAAGCACTGACAAGCTGTTGTCCGTGTGTGGTCCCACAATTGCATATTTGGTTAAAAAGGCATAACTACAAAATATAAAGAAACAAAAACCTACAGCTACCGCACACGGTATTTCAAAGCAAGAACTTAAAAGCAGCGTTCTTGCAACTGTCACAAATTGTTGGCTGCCCCCGACAATCTCATTGATTTAAAAGGGATATGAAGCTGATTAGTACCTTGCAAGATGAGGCATATTGCCTTTTAATTTTGTCATCCAAGAGATTTTTTTTTTCTCCAGGAGACAGTAAATTAGATAGGCGTGATACGGATTCATTCCATATGGGCAACTCAACTGCAGAAACTCTATTTGCATATGCTCGACAGGGTGTCTCTATCAGACTGTAAATAGCGATCCTGTTGCCTGACATGTGCCTTGGTGCTTGAGTTTCTGCTGCTGTTTTGGATAATCCTGACTTCTCATTAAAATATCCGTTACACTTAATATCTGACATAATTACAAAAGGAAGGGTAATTTGTGTGACTGCCCGATAATGACAAATAAATGATTTGCCAAACAAAAAACTTATGAAAAGGAAAATATCATAATAACCTTTAAATATTTACATCAGTATATCAGATGGAAACCTGATACTTAGCAATGGTAGTCTGGAAAATATTAAAATATTTGTTTATTTGTAAGTCACTTTAAGTTTTAGCAAAGCTTGTTGTCGTTTGCTGGTGTTTTAGCATTGCATTACATGCTGGATATCTTGTTAAGATGTACATGTCCTTCTCTGTGTAGCTGACAAGGCCAGAGGAATCTTTGGTATAAGGCTGGTGTTTGTTTTTGTTATACCAACTGCTATTGTCATGGTTTTCACCCTTGCCACTTCAATGCATCCAAACTTTCTCTGTCTTACACAGAGTCACCCAACAGGGCACTGACAGGCACCCACTTGTTTCAAAAAGAGCTTTATAATTTACTGATGTGAGAGGTTATTTAAATGCCAAGAGTAAGAACTTTAGCCTTATGTCTTTAAATGACAGCATTTAATTATGAGGTAGCCTGTGTATAGCACTATATCACGCTGTTTTCCCCCTTTTCTTCACTTTTGCCAGATTCATTGACGTATAATGTGGTTAGCTCCATGACTATGAATACTGAGGTCACAGAAACCACACAAATATGGATAATGCAAAACTCAGCTCATTAAATAGAAACGTTTGCAGTTTGGGGCATTAAATACGGAAACAAATTATTGCCCTAATGCAGATAATTATAATTTAACCTCATACTTTAAACTTCAGTGCTTGCGTCAACCCGTTCAAACACACAGCCTCCTTGGCAGCTCTCCCTGAAGAGCAGAGGTGGTTGTGCCGGGGAGGGCAAATGCGCCTCCAGCCCTGCCCCTCCTTCCCCTCTGTGCCGCGCCGGCGTCTGAACAGCGTTTCGGTGGGAGCTTCTGAACCCGCGGCTTGCGACGCGGCATTTCAGGCGCGCATCGGGGGCACTGCTCAGTGAGGGAAACGGGGACGTGGAAGTGAGGTGGGACCTCGGCCATCTACTTGAACCCCAGGAAGACATCTAGGGTTACTGGTGGACGAAGGGGAGGTGGAGAATTAAGCACAAAACAGCAAAAATTGTGTGGATGCAGAAAATGTTAAAATATTCCATTAAAAGCTTAAATTCATTTTACAGTTGCCCTGTATACAAGAAAGAAAAAAAAAAAAAACTCAACAAAAAAAAGCGTTCATCTGATTATTTACGGAGCCTTTCTTGCCATTAGTAAAGAATGTTCTACGACGTTACTATAAATGCTCTCCAAATAGGCAGACAGCCCCCAGGTATCCTTCAGACATCTTTCTGCGTTCCCTAGATATATCCACAGACATGCAGCACATTTTTCTGTTCTTCCACAATTCCTGTTTCTCTAGCAACCTTATTTCACATACATTATTGCTCATTTTTGTCACATTGCTTTTTGAAAACCACCAACAATCATGTATCAAAGTAAGAGGGAAAAAATCGTTCCTATATGCTAATGGTTCATTTCTAGCCCCCGTATCTGCTTTCTGCCTGCTCGATCTTAAAACCCATCCGGCTGCACAACGGCCTCCTGCCAACTCTGATGGCTGTTCTCCTCCGCTAATCGGTTAATCAGTTCTCCTTTCTCGCCCGTTTCTTTCCCAAATTCAGTGTCACGCCAGTTCTTAACTCAGGTTGTCTTCCTCTCTGGTTTATCCTCTCCCCTCGCTACCTTTTTGCTGTCCGTCAGTTCAGTTCCCAGCCTCTTCCCCTCTCAGGCTGTTCCTTTAAATCCGCTCGGGAGTCGCTTCATTTTTCAGCTCTTTTCGTCAGGTGTACCTGTCCCAAAGCTGTTCGCTCTCTTCGCCTTTCCAGCACAGCATTTCACAGTCCATTGCTTCGTTCTTCAGAATGATTTGGTTTTGTTCCCAGTTTACTTTCTCCATTGAGTTATTTGATCTTTATCCTCAGCCAACCAAATAATGCAAAGTAATCCCTACTCCAGCCAGCGAGTTAGTACCCAGCTCTGCTCGATTGATCAATTCATGGATTCCCTTTACCGGAATTCATCGGTTTTGCTCTTGGACTGTGCCCCACCCAGCTACTGAACCTGTCTACCTAATGGCAAATTATTTAGAAGCACAAAAACCATTTCAGGCAAATGTAATTTAACTGTGGATTAGAAAAAATACGCCAAGCACTTTAAAGGGCACAGAGCTTAAATCTTAGATTAACAAAATGGATAGAGTGATCTTTTGTAGCATCTTTTTAAAGCTGTGACTTAAAAGAGAAGGCTGCAGTTCTCTTTCTCTTTTCTAACGGAATTGTAAGGCTGAGAAAATCTATTTAGTCTAATCTCTGGAAAATGGATTTCAGATGATTTGCATCATGCTGAGCATTTTCTTATGATAGAATTAATATTTAAACTCATGGTTTTAAAACGTGAACAATGCAGTATTGTATTGTAATAAAAGTGATGGTATAAAAATATGATCAATTATGATTTATCCTTCTAATCCCTAAGTATTATAATTGGGAGGTGTTTTGCCATTAAGTTTGCCTGTTTAGTTTTTGCTTTTTTTATTCCATGAAATTTTATTATGAAACTACTTGCAGTGTGCAGGGCTATTATCAACAAAGCAGCAAGGTGTTAGTCTGTAAATACTTAATAAAAAATTCAATTTCTCCCAATATTTGCAGATGTAGATGAGTGCAGCAATGAAGGAACTGTTGCCTGTGGAGATCATGCGAAATGTGAAAACGTGGATGGAGGGTTTAACTGCTCCTGTAAGGAAGGTTATCAACCATCCACAGGAAAATTGCAGTTTAAGCCAAATGATGGCACTGCCTGCCAAGGTACATGATATTATAAAGGTTTATGTGTTATTATAGAGCTACATCTTCTGAGAAACCCACCAGTGCCTCTTTATCTTCAGTTAGATTAATCTGCGAGACATGAAAAAGAGGCGAGGCAACGGCATTTACATTTCCTGAGAATAGAATCGTTTTGTAAATGTATTTTTGCTAACTAGTATTGATGAAACCCATTTGAAATAATGGATACCTCCCCATAGTTGTCAGATTTGTACTCCCCTCTGCAAATTTGAGTTATCTCTTAACTTCACCTGTGGAAGTCCCAGGGAAAGGGGCCAAACTCTCTACCTGAGTAAAACAAAACCTCAGAGTCCAATCCAGTGCTGTAACTTTGACCAAGATAAAGTCTTAGTAGTTGAAGTTCAAGAATGGAGTGCTGTGTCTTATGTGCATAAAATCAGAATGCTGGTGGTTTGGAGAACTGCTTGGACAAGAGTTCTTACAATTACTATATACTGAATATTGATTAAACTGCAATATATAATTAGTTTCTTTTTAATTTCCACAGAAAATCCAAAGGCCAAGTGTGAGTTATACAAAGACTGCATAAGTGAACATATTAATAGAACTTTAGCCAGAGTAAGTAGCATTGGTTTATAGATTAATTTCCAAATCCTTTAATTGTTTCTGTTTGAAACTGTTATTTCAATCATAATAGTTCTTAAGCAGCTTTTAAAAAATGCTTGAAGGATACAATTGAACTTTTACAGAAGCCTTTTTAACAATTTCAAATTATTTGAACTGGGTTGTGTGTTCAAATCGTGATAATAACTTGCTGGGAATCTGTGTGTTCTGTTTCTAGCAAAGTGAGTCATGATGCATGAAAAATTCAGAAGTGTGGTAATCATTCAACTGTGTCTCTAATTTCTGAAGTTACACATTGCTGCAGCTACTGATGTGCAATTATTTGCTTGTTCAGAGTGAAAGGCAGCAAGATAGCTTACAAAAGTAATGTCAACAAGTGACAAAATATAAAATGGAGCAATGACATCCTGGTATGCCAAGATATTTACTCCTCAAAGCATAGTATGTAAAGTGGTACAGATTTTATAGGCTCCAAGACTCTAGACTCAAGATTTTTTCACCAGAAACAGAGATTCGTGAAGTAAACTAAAAAAAATTTTAATGAATCCACTATTCATTAGTCTGCAGCTATAGTATTGTCTAATTTAAAAGAATAAATGAAACATAAGCATAAATACATTAAACCCAATTGTATATATTTGCATTTTATATTAAGCAGTTTGCTGAAGTTACAAGGTTCAGAAAAATATTCATTTAAAACCTTTTATTTATCTAGTGCAAGAAATACATTGGATTAGCATGCTTTCTATGTTCACCTGCAATGTAATACTTCATATGAAATATAATACATGCTCACCATGTTTACATGCAAAGACATGGTAAATGCCACAGCACGATCTTAGAGTGAGATTTTTTAAAAATAGAAACTCAAACTAAACTTAAATCAGAGCGATACGTCAAAATACTTCAATTTTATGTAAATAAGAGTGTGTCAGATTTTAGCCTATTTTTCAGCCTGTGTTCTAGTTCTATTCAGCTGCAAAGGTAAAGCAGGCCCCATAAAAGCTATTCAGCAGCAGAGACTATGGATCTTACAAAATCAGGTGTTGAGAGGGTTTTTGATGGATAAAATCTCATCAGAATTCAGTATTGTGAAGTAAGAATTCTTTTCTTATTCAGCCATGAGACCGAAACTTGCAATCTTAATCTTCATCTCACCCTCTCTAGCCTATTACTTTTTAAATTAATTGTTTTCTGTAAGTGCATTTAGCAGTTCATAAACTGAAGTAGTAAAGGTGACATAGGCAATATATTTTCACTAAACTGCATGCTTTATAATCTGCATTTGAAAAAAAAAACAAACTACAAAATATAGAAACACTGCCCATCTGCTCCCACCTCTTCAGCTAAAATTTAACAGAAAAGAGTCAACAGAGTAACCGTATCACTGATTCTGAAGTATTTTTGCAGAACATTTGCTAGTGCATTTTGGAGCATTAGGGTAAATTAAAACTGAGCTGCGGTAGTAAAAAAAAAAAGTAATAATAGCACATGAGTGTTTTCTTTGTAATAATAGTTGCTTGTTAGGGTTATACCAGACATGTGTAACACCATTACTTTATAGGTCAACCTGTTGATTTAATTAGTGCCTCTCTTTATGCACTCAAAAGCATAACCCTTTTACGCGTCTTAAAAGCCAGTAGGTTAATTCTCAGAAATCAGTCATTTGCATTTGGTTTACTTTCCCTTGCAGAAACGCAACTTCACCTGTTTCATTAAGATATGAGTTCTTGTATTTTTCAGATTAGTCATTTAAAAACACCCCTGGAGATGCTGCAAGAAATTAATAGGAATACTTTGGGACCACTTTTACCTGTAGATGTGATTTCGTATGTTGAAGCACTATCTTACTCATCGCTGAATACCATGCGTTACTCTGTTTCTGACAATGAAGTGCTTCGTAATACAACCATTAACGTGAGTGGATCAAGCTTTAAAGTTGTGGGTTTTTCTTATTTTATGAATAGCATATGACTCTTCTGCTTAAAAATATTCTTTTACTTACAGGTTTTTGTTAACACTGTGAATAATTTTTTACAAAAAGACAAAAGTGCAGTCTGGGAAGCTCTTCCCGTAGATAACCAAAGACGGAGCCTGACTAAGCTGCTGCATACCGCAGAACAAGCGACACTTCTCATGTCGCAGAACTTCAAAAAGACAACACAGCTAGATGCTAATGCAAGTGAGATAGGTAAGATAAAGAAAATGAATCTAAGGTATACTTTAGATGTGGATTACACTGAGGATTCTTTCGGCACATTTATGAAGATTAGAAATGGTGTTATGTGAAACACACAGGTGTTAATTTGTATGAGTGTCATAACTAACACCTGACTTTCAGTGTAGTATCAGAATTTTCAAAGATTGACTATTTGAGCCCAGAGCCTGGAGTCGCTGTGGGACTTTTTAGAGTCTCCTTCAATCTCTCATTATAGTCACACACTCGCAGTGAATCTGGATGCACCTTATATGCACAAAATTATCCTATGCATCTTACGTGCATAAAAACACCAGTGGAATGAAAATTGGATTTGCTCTATATAGATTTTTTTACTCTCTTTGGTTCAGTGAAGGTATTGCAAATGATCGTGGAATAAGGATTGTACCTAGTGAGTCCAATTTTGTGTGGCTTTATTTTCAGAGAAATTTCTCATTTTCAGAGGAATTCCAGAGGGGAATTGGTCACTCTCAAATGCACTCCTTTGCTCTCCTACCTTGCCCCTGTGTGCTGGTGCCTTCACACTAACTTCTGCTGATTTTCCTGCAGTACTAATAGTTTTAGCATTCCTTCAGTGGAACACAGTAAGGCTAATACCAGCTGTTTTCAAAATCCTAATAAAGCATTGCTGATTCCTTTGGCAATGGCCACGCTTTCATTTTTGTTTTTTTCTGAATGTACTCAAACTGTATGTGACCTGATTTCTTATTTTAGATTCAGTACAGTCCTTCAGTGCCTCTTACTGGTTTGCCGTAAGATGACTTGATGAGAAAGATTCCTCCTTTGGTCCCGAGGCAGGTCAAACCACCTCTTCTTCCCTCGCCTTTCTGCAACTAAATTAGCAATAGTGATGAAAAAAATTGGGAGGGATTTGTTCCATGACATAAACTCTATAGAAGCAGATTTAGTGCAGAGCATCGCTGGGTGTGCGGCAGATCCAGAGTAGGGCGAAGAGCTGGCTGTAAGGGCTCTTCTCCCCCGACCCCAGCTGAGAGCAGAGGCTCTCGTGGCCGCAGAGCTGAGGCTATGAAGGTCAAGAAGAGAGGGTTCAGGTGCAGCCTCTGGTGGCAGTGTGGACATCAGTTAGACCAAAGTGACAAAAAAACAGCTGATCAGGAGAATGGGAAGGAATTTCCATGTTGAAAGATCAATCATTTTCGGCTTGCTTTTGTTCCAAACTGGGAAATTCTATGAGCTCTTTTCCAAACTGACCCCAAACAATAAATTTTTTTGTTATTGATTCTCAGCATGAATGTATTTTCCAAAGGGCTTATACACGCCCCACACATCTATTTTGGGACAAGACCCACAACATTACCCCTCTCTCTGCGCTGCTTTTTATGGTGCAAGCTCTGGAGCTACAAGCTTTTCAAAACTCCAGCTACAGAAAACTATTTCTTACGTCCTGACAAACATTTTCTGACAGCTGGTCTATTGAATAGTTCATATTATTTTTGTGTGCAGTGCTATAAGCAATGCAGATGGTCTAGCTTAGTGATATTCCTCCATCAGTCAAGTTTTAGATTTGTTTGTTGTTGTTTTGTTTTTTTAAAAAAGGCCTGATTGACTTTTTTTTGTTCCCGTCCTGGGTGATTGAAACTCAGCACTATAATGAACCAAGTAAAGAGCTCAATGTCCTCTAATGTAGTTTTTGTCCTGAGGGGTGATACTTGTTTGCTTTTTGACAAGACACATCATTATTTCATGGTGCAATGTGCATTTGGTAGCATGGATAGATAACTATAAAATACATACTTTTCAAAAACGGGCTTTTATCAAATGTTACTATTCAGTAGAGAATTTTATGCTTTGCTTTTTATAATTGTGATTTGTGGTCCCTTTCAGAAATGCATTTTTAATAAAGCAATAGCTCTTCCTAAAGTAACCTACATTATTCTTTCCAGTGCCTAATTTAATGCAAGGTAAATAAAAGACTATATTTTTCATGGAAAGAATAAGAAGTATGAGAGCAAAATGTATGCACGAAAATAACAAAACATAGAGGTTTAAGCAAACATGCTGTATTAATAGCATTTTTCTTGAAATATTCAGCACAATGATATATTCTTAAAATTCATGGTAATTATGCAATCCAATAGCACATTTATTAACCCAACTGTAAATTATGGTAGACAATAATGGAACTGTGATTTATACAGTATTTTTCTTCTTTTGCAGCACTCAAGGTTTTTGCTTTTGATTCACACCACATGAAACACATTCACCCTCATGTATACACAGGGGGAGATTACATAAAGATCTCTCCAAAGAAGAGAGAGGACTCTCATTCTAATGGTAAGAAAAAACGTTTAGGTAGGTTAATAAATGGTAGGTTAATAAACACCTTGGATAGACCTGTACCCACCAGTAAATAACCAAATGTGCAGTTTACCAAGACTGAGCTTCAGCCCTGCTAACTGTAGAGGAGTCAAGGTATATTTATCACTATCTCACCTACCCCTTTGTTGTCTCAAGGCTGATATTTCTAACATTTCCAGTGGCACTGTGAGTATCCAGTGGTTTTAAAATTCAGAAACGCGAGTTTTATCTTTTTCTTGGCCATAGATATGAGGGGTAACTTTGGACTGGCCCCTTCAACTCTCTCTGTGTCAGTCCTCCTCCAAAAATTGAGATTTTCTCAATTCTCTCAAAAAAAAAAATTCTCTCTCAAACTCTCTTTTCTATTTAGAGAGTAGCTCACTGGGGCAAGACCATGTATTCTCCAGTACCCAAACCAGCAGGGCCCAAATCCTGGCTTGGACCTGCGAGTGCTACAGAAATGGCTTACAACTACTGTCATCATTAAAAATATAGAAATGTGTTTACGCAGTTCTGGAATTAAACCACCTAACCTAATAAACACAGAAAAGATGTTTTTAAGTCTTAATCTTCCAGCTGATCTGAATCTCACCGACTATCAGTATCTAAAAATATGGTTTATCTTGGTACCAGGGAGAAAAAACCCAACATTTTTTCAGATCAGCATTGCATCCTAAAACACCTTTGCTTTCTTTTTCCCTATGTGTCTTCCATCTTGGCTCCACAGTAATGGAAGCCAAAGCAAGCCATGTACTTCAGAAAGGCCCTGTATTTATCTCGGGTCTGAGCCATTTTAGTTTATGAGTCCTGACACCACGTGTGTAGCCGATTGCAGAACAGCAGCAAGCATATATTACCCTAGGAAAAAAAATATATGCATATATCTAATTAGAATTTCCAATGCGAACACACATTTTTATTTCTAATGGCAGTTACATTGTTTTAAATAAAGCTATATTTCTTTGTCTCTAGAACATTTTTAAAAGTATTCCACGAAGATTCCATCTGTGTTGCATATTTTATGCAATAGCAGTAATAATGTAGATTGTTTATTGTTTCCTTAATGTCTTCAATTTTGTTCTTCTATAAAAAACCCACAAACTACTAAACATGGTCTGTTTGATTGATAGGCACCGTTGCAGTTGTCTTTCTGCGGTATAGCAATATTGGCTCTTTGCTTTCATCGCCTAAAAACCGCTCCTCCAAAGATACTTCAGAGCAGAGACAGACAGTAAGCTCATCAGTTATAGCTGTTGCAATTAGCTCAGACCCACCTACACTCTATGAGCTTGAGAAAATAACATTTACCTTAAAGTATGCCAAGGTAAGGCTTTTTTTAATTAACAACTTCAAATAAAACAAAACGATAGCTAATTATTTTATGTATGGTAACCATACGTGCCGTGTAGGATATATTGAGACATAATTCTGTTGTTTGCTGACGTGAGTTTAATCTTATTAGAGAAGTAAAATTATAGTCTTAAATGTGACATGCTAAGTGCAGTATGCTAAATGTGATACAGCTGAAAAGTGCTACGGGACTAAGGCAAGGGCAACAATGCCATCTTTGCTGGGTATGAATAAAATGTAGATGCCCGAACCAGAAAATATTACAGGATCCTGACAATTCTGTATTTAGGTGAGTTTCTTCTGGAAGTTTATCAGGTGGTTAAAAAAGCATACTAAAAAAAAAAAAAAAAAGAAGAAATGCAAGAAGTTAATGCAAGAAGTCAAGAAGTTAACCTGCAACTAGGAGTTAATAGCAGAATGTATAGTATTGCAACTTCATTATTTCAGAAATCTGAATGCATTAATTTATAAATCAGAGTTTTACTTCCAGTATATATAGATTTTGCTGACTTCACTTGTATGTGAAGAATAATCTTACATGGCACAAAGAATTACCAGAAGCGTAAAAAGAAAGTGAAACTGTAGGGATGTGGGCAGTGGGGCAAGGTGTTAACCTTGGTTACGCAACTTTTAAATTTGTTACTTGCCTTCTAATATTTGAGATAGAGAACACCTTCATATAAATTTGCATATATTTATACAGCATCTAGCATAGTGGGGACCTTATCTTTGATTAGTGTTAGCAAGCACTAACCGTAATAAATAATACTGACGCTCTTAATCATCGCTGTCGTCGCACCTGACATAGCAGGTGTGCTCTGACCCTGGCTTTACCCCAGATTACTTTGTAAAATGCACAGAATAAATCTGAGATTTTGAACTGCTCGTTTGGAAGGGACTGGGAGCAGGACACGCAATGTGGCTGTAATGCAGGTGCAGGGTCTATATAACAATGTTTTCAGTAGTTAAAAATTCCAACACCTTTGCAAGTGCCAGAAGGGTTCAGTAATCTGATTAGCCTGCATGTTTGGTGGGGTGTTAGCTGTGTGGATAAAAAGCTTCCATCCCCAGCCATGTTTTAATTGCTTGGAACAGGCCTTGCAGAATGCGCTTTCTGTTTCCCAACCTTCCAATGGTAACAAGCAATTTTTAATGAATTGCGCTGGCTAACGTGAGAAAGGTCTCTTGATGGGAAATATCCTGCCTTTTGCCATCAGTAAAACATCTTGTTTCTGTTCCAGATCGCGGATAAAGATATTAAATGTGCATTTTGGAACTACTCAGCAGACACAATGAATGGCAACTGGGCTACAGAAGGCTGCGAGCTGACACATTCCAACTCCACTCATATCTCATGCAAATGTAATCATCTGACTCATTTTGCTGTTTTGATGTCCTCAGGTGGCTCTGTTGTAAGTGCTATTTTAATTTAGTGTTTTAGCTGATACTTTCTCCTGTCTTCATTCCTAATGTTTTTATTTCAGTGCGATTTATGTACTTTTCCCCCTCTAAGTTTTCTCATTTTTGTTCAGCAAACACCCAATTTATTGTGCACAGGGCAAACAAAATTCCTCCCATATGTGTTTGAATTTCCTTATGTCCTTTCTGCAGTGATTACAGAGCAGTGATGCAGCAAAGTATCTTGTTCCAAGTACACAGTCTGTTGTGCTTATTTTTGGTGCACTGCTTTTAATTTTAAATCCCACTTTAAGACTGGTGTGGGATTTAACTGGCATTCATTGGTGGTCAGTAACCATATGGCCCAGAATTTCTCTCTGACAAAACTTTGCCACCCGTTTGTCTAACCTTGGCATCTAAAAATCTGCTTTAAATTCTCTCCTGAGGGTTTGCAACAGCACAATCAATTTGAAGTTTATGACTATTAAACATGGACGTTCGTGACCATCACAAAATCCTGAGAATGACCGCTCAATTTATGTCACTTTTCTATTAAGAGGCAGCATAGATTTCCAGGGTCTACGTGAGGATCTGCAGCAGCTCAGGTCCTGCCTCAGGAGGCAGCTTTATAAGGTATCAGAACTGACAGCAAGCAGAATATTAGCATGAATATACTGTATTGAGACAGTTCTCTCAAACTGTGAATTTCATGCTGATAGAGGCTGTTTCCTGGTTGCTAAATAGCATCCTAAGTCTTCAGTTCGGATATAAAACCTTTTCAGGTACTTATATAGTTATTTTGAAAAGGAAGGCTGGGAGGAGAATAATCTCTGGTCTTTTATTTAGAAAAAAGATACTTAGATATGTTTTATGGTCAGCTGAATACTATCCTTATGCTGATGCGCAGTCATGGATTTCAGAGATTCTTTGTGCAAATATCAAGCAGCAAATGTAACCCTGCTCCTACACAGAAAATATTCACATCCAATATTAAAATAGCCCGTGTTTCTTTGGAGAATGTTCATGTTACGTAGCTGGAATAGCATTTGTTTGAAGTGATTGTTATTTCGGTCTTGTTTTGATCATGTTGCAAATTCAGGAAGACTGTTCTTCAGTTCTGCTTATCTAAGTCACTGCTGTGATAAATCCTTTTATATTAGAAAATGTTCATGTCATATTAATATATGTCCTGCTGCCAGTGTATGTGTCATTCACTAAAATTATCTGATTTTTAAAAGCATATTAGGAGATACTGTCGTTAATAAAAAGGTTTTTTAAGAAATATCAGAAAATGCAATAATGTATGCAGTTCATTACTAATTTCCCCTAGAATTATATCTGCCTCACCAAAAAAAACAATACTTTTTAGATTATCCAAAGTGTACATTTGCAGTGAAAACTCTACAAACAGTTTTGATTAATATTTTGAAGAAAAGAACTGTATTATAGAACGAGGTCTTTCTTTAGAAGGTACAAAGCTATTCTTCTAAATATTATATTATAATTTTCCCCCAGGGTGTTACAAATTATAACATCCTTACAAGAATCACTCAGCTAGGAATAATTATTTCGTTGATTTGCCTCTCCATGTGCGTTTTTACATTCTGGTTCTTCAGTGAAATTCAAAGCACTAGAACAACAATTCACAAAAACCTCTGCTGCAGCCTTTTCCTGGCGGAACTTATTTTTCTGATTGGAATTAATATGAACAATAATAAGGTGGGTATTTTTCACTAGTACCTTTATTTTGCTTTGTAAACTAAATATATAGTATAAGATAAGATCTTCCATTTACTTCCAGTATTTCCGAGTATCAGTATGAATACTCTAGTGACACTGGTTTCCGGTCTAGTAACAGGAAATATAAAATGGTCATGTAAAGAAGTAGGGTCTTCATCTGAGCTGGTGCATATTGACTTTGCTCCAGGGGGTTCATTTAAACTTTGTCACCAAGACCGGTCTCAGTGTGTTTAGCATTTTCACTTTTCATTTCCATTTGGGTGCTGTACAAAGCCACATTGGTGGCTCTGGGCGATGATTTTCCCTAAAAGCCAGGCCAGAGCTGCGGTCCCAAGCTGGCATTTAAGATACTGCGCTCTTGGCTGGAGGACCCCTTGTCCTTCTACATGTGAGGTCTTGACCTGTCCCGGTTGCTTTTCATACAAGTTGGGCTGTTGATTCTTGCATCTCAGATTAGTTTTAGGAAATTAAATTATGCATAAATTATAAAAAACCCTACTATAAATAGCTGAATAGGATTTAAAATTGCTTGAAAAAATATGAACTGTGATCGCTGAGGTAGCAGTCCAGCATCGATTGATTGAGAAAAAACATTTTACAAACACTTTGTAGTAAAAAAAAAGGAATTTCAGAAATAACTCCTTGTGATGCCTAATTACATCTCTTTCAAAATCATAAAAATAAACTTTGTCTAGATCAGGAAAGCATACAGACTACTCAGCTGTAACTATGAGATTAATCTTGTCAATTTGTTTATGCAGTTTTTCTGGGAAGATGTGCACCAATTTTAAAAGTTGAACGTAGTCCCCTTATTTTACCATTTGCTACAGAAAACACTAATGAACAAGCGTGCTCGTGGGTATAGGCCAAGTTCTTGCCAATCAGCATTACACCTGGGCTGCTGAACCACCACTTTAGAGTCACTAGGTTGCTGTGCATATGCTGTTACTGTAAACAGAGGCATTTTAATAGAATTATGACTCTTGCTTTCTCTGATTTTCTAGCTCTTCTGTTCAATTACTGCTGGATTACTCCATTATTTCCTTCTAGCTGCTTTTGCATGGATGTGCATTGAAGGTATTCACCTCTACCTTATAGTTGTGGGAGTCATCTACAACAAGGGTTTCTTGCACAAGAATTTCTATGTCTTTGGCTACGTCAGTCCAGCCGTGGTTGTTGGAATCTCTGCTGCACTGGGATACAAATACTATGGCACCACAGAAGTGTAAGTCACTGTTTCTATGTCCAAGTCAACATATATAAGAATGCAATAGTCACAATTGCACATTTCAAGGCATTTTCTGCTGTTTACTTTTCAGATGTTGGCTCAGCACAAAGAATAACTTTATATGGAGTTTTATAGGACCAGCATGTCTCATAATTCTTGTAAGTATAATTTTCATTTTTTATTGTAGTACATAAAATTGATAATAAAAGGTGTTCAATAATCACCCACCCATTGCCAGCATAGCTGTGAGTGCTAATTATAGGGCAGAATTGGCTAATTTAGAGCTTTTTATAGTGTCTCTAAATTATTTATATGCTGTACATCTAAATACTTTACTAGCCTGAAAAATGGATGTTTGACCAAAAAAAAAAATCAATATAAGATTTTTTTTCTTACTTGTTTTCTTTCTTTTAACCCATTGCTTTGAGAAATTCTGTGAGCCGTTTCTGGTTTTTAAGAGATAGAATCTTTGTACGTCTTTGGCATCAGCATGGCTCAGCAGAAGGTGTACACAGACACTAGCCTAGCAGACAGATAATCTGGTTTTTCGAATGTTGTATGACTTAATCTCTTATCAGTGATCGGTCATCTTTGTAAGATTAGACTGTCATCTTTATGGTTTTATCACTGGCGTGTACCCTGTCATCATCAAAGCTATTTTAAACCAAATTGCGACGTCAGAGAAAAGAACCCGCTATTTCACATGGGCAGACAAGGCAAGTATTGATAGCCCTATTTCAGCTGTGAAGAGGGCCTCTTTAATTCTTATTGGAAGTGGTTTCAAACCTGCAAATTTGGCAGGTATTATATGTTCCACTCTGAATCGAGACACTTTTGGTGCCTCAGGAGCATTTCTAAGTGCTGTAAAGTTTAACAAACGATTCCAACTGTAATGGGGCATTATTGTGTATGACTGGGTTGACAGTGAACTGGCAATAGCTGGAGCTAACAGGAGGAGAAGGTACTATGGTGAGGCCTCATGACATCTATGGTTACATCAGTTATAACCCTTCGTTGCTTTTTAAGCTACATGGTGATAAATGTGAGGATTTGTAAAAAGGAGCAAGTAGCAGTGCCTAAGACACACAAGGTGATAGTAAAACAGTTTTATTTTAATGTATTATCCATTTCAAAGTATCAGGTATAATTCTGGCCAAATTCCACCCCAAATTCCTCCTGTAGATTGGGGATAGGCTGGAAGTAACCTGCCAGATGCAACTGCAGGGTGATGCCTCCCCATCTCACCCTCCTGGTGAGCACAGCAGACTTCGAGAGAGGCAAGGCACCACAACCCCCTTGGCTCAGTGCTTCTGGAGTCAGATGGCCCTGACAGCTGACAGGTTACTACGGTGAAACAAAATCGTGGGACGTGACCGTCCTTTACTAGGAAATTCTTACAATTCTTAGGTTTAGGTTGATGATTTCCTGTTTCCTCTTTGGACCTTATCTCTTTCTTCCATGAAGGCAAGAGAGTTGGGATTTTTTTGTTGTTGCTCTCATTCCTGTTCCTCATCTGCCTTCAGGTGACGATTAATGGGCAGTGATGTATCACTGCACAGTTAGCACAGGAAAACTGCATTATCAAAATGTACAAAATCCCCCAAATTTATGCATCTGTAACCTTGGTTTTACCTCCAGCTGGGCTGTGCCTGATGCAGGATCTTGGGTCCGCAGTGCACAGGCAGAGCAGGTCTGCGGTGGCTTTCATTTAAGTCTAGCTGGCTGCAGAGGCAAATACTGCAGGCTGGGCTCACGGGCTCATAGCTCTTCTTGGAGAACTCCAGATCTCCCAGCAACCCCTGTGAATTACTAGAAGAAGGAGCGGTGAGGTTGGTACAGGCTGTATGCACCAAGGCAGTCCTCCTATTTTTTCTCCCACTCCTTTGCCTAAGTGAAGCCACACAAAGGAGCTGTAGCTGGGCAGCAATTAGCCCTGTGGTTGTTTTGGTGTTTTTTGTCTGTTATGGAGGTATTTTGTGGTAACTTGTTTTCACGTTATTCATATACTTTCATTATTGTCTCTTTGTAATCGTGCACTACCTGGGAGGAAAGGCAACACACTTTCAGCAAGCTGCTTCATCTGCTGTGTGATTTTTTTTTTTTTTTTGAGCATTTGTTTTGACAGGATGATAGCAAATTGAAGCCTAAACTGCAAGAGGGATGTTTTCAAAGAGTGCAGTGAGCTAGGTAACTTTCTCACGCTCTATCCAGGTTATTGTCTAAGGAAAATATGGAAAACCTTATGAAAATAGCCACTGACTCTAGAAGATGAAGTTGGTGTTAGATGTCTTCTCTGTTAAAGGCGTGCTGCTGGTGATTCTGTTTCCATTGTC
>NW_010534033.1:0-23116 GCF_000687285.1 Phaethon lepturus | reverse complement strand
CTGCTGAGCACACTGCAACGGGCACCACCATAGCAAAGATTCAGCCCTTTCCAAAGTAGTGCCTCTCAGAAAGTCCTTTTAATTACAGAAGCTGATCTCTTTCCAAGATTTCCATTCTGCTCACAGCTAATTAAAACAACAGCAAAAATAAATTACTAATTAAGGACTCTGAAAAGGAAATGTTGTTTTTGTTCTGGGATAACCAGATAGAGCACTGCAACCCTCATATAGTTTACGTTTAATCCTGAGCTTCATCTACTAATAGCATTGCATTTGCAGGTTTTCTGAGATAGTCTGGATACCAAATCTCTGGAAAGCCTCTCGCCATAAATCTGATTCTTGTACAAAAACATTAAACTCATTGTTGGCACGAATGTCCACGTACCTAAATGGTGCTTTCGGTTTCTGTGAATGGGGACCCAGGAGATCTGTGGTTTGGATTATACTGTCATATGCCTTTGAGATACCACGTAAACGATGAAGCACAGAACCGGTTCTCTACCAATGGATTTGGCGTCTCAGGGTACATTGTTTCAAATACACCCTTGGACTTTAAATCTGCAGCAATAGTGAGGCACAGGGAGCTCAAGCGTTTATCAGGAGTGCAAACTAAGTTCGCTTCTGATTGCCTAAGCGTAACACTACTTCTGAAGGTGTTTGCTTATTAATATTAAGGTTCTATTAGAATTCTTAAGTGCAAAGCAACGGTCTTATTGATCCCATCTAAAAATTGTTGTTGTTATTAGGTTGGTGACTGTATATGAAAAATAATGGGTCAGAACTTCTTTAGATAGAGTTAGCAAAGAAAGGGCATTTAAAACCTTTGTAATGCAAGCTGCAAGCTGAAGATAATTTCTACAACTTATTTTTTCCTCCTAATACTTGTAATCTTTAGAACCACAACCATTTTAGCTAAAACTATGCACTAGATTAGATCAAAGCATACAAGTATTGAAAAATTATTTATAACAAGTATTTAAACTTTTTAATAGAAAAGTGAGTTTATCACAAGCTTTAAGGGACAACCATTCACACACACCAAAACCCATGCCTGATTGAGGCAAATACAAATATAAGCTCCAGAGATAAAAGGTGTGAAAATGAAAAGAAAAAAAAAAAAACCCTAGAACATTTTCTTTTCTTTTGTAATACACTCTTACAATAATAATGTCCCTGTAATAAGAAGCATGTAGAATGGAAATAAACATTTTTCTGCAGG
This sequence comes from Phaethon lepturus, assembly GCF_000687285.1. NCBI lineage: Eukaryota > Metazoa > Chordata > Aves > Phaethontiformes > Phaethontidae > Phaethon > Phaethon lepturus. Next base: position 21,897 of record NW_010534033.1, on the reverse strand, counting down.
GTAATGTGGCTGCAGTTTTGATTGGCATGTAATGTCAGCAAAAACAAACTCTTTCCTATTGTAGAGGACTTCTACATAGCTTTCCGCACCTCTGGTATGACAGCTCGCTCTGTGTTGAGTGGGAGCAGACCTATGTAAGGGCTTTATTCTGTATCACCGACAGTTTTGGAAACTTCATCTTTAAACTCTGTGGACACAGGATAAGTCCCTCCACTTGTACCTATTGTGAGGGACAGTTATATATTAATTGTCCAACCAGCAGTAGAAATGACATCATTTGGAAGGGTTGGGCAAAGATTATTAACACTGTACTCATGAAACTCAACACTGTATTTATTACATAATTATAATGCACTGTATTTATAACACTCTATTTATTACAAGCCATTAAAAGGAAAATTTGGAAGAGAATCGCTGCTACTCCAAGTGCAGCTATAGGCAACCCTTCTAATATACCTGTCTCCCACAATCTTCTCCCATTAAATCTGTTCAGTTGAGCTTCGTGCAGCAAGTTCAAAGTCACCCATGATAACATCATTTGCACCTTTGCAGTATTGACAGAGCCATGCCGGCTTGACTGTTGCACCCACTGTCACTGCCGCAATGAACTGCCATACCTGTGTGAGGAGCCAGGACTCAGAAGTGTGACACGTGACATTTACAGATGTAATTTGCCATTTAACAGTATCAATCTATCAGCATCATTTGATGAGACCACCACTGTAATAACAAAATACAGACTTGCTCTTTGAGGTTGGAACATTTCCAAAATTGAACACCATCCAAATAATCCTCTCTGTGGCTCTTGTCCAAACATCCTAGTGTTGTGCAGTGAGGAGGTGGCTCCTTTACTCTCTTCCTCATTTTATTCCTCTAATGTGTGTTTTCAGGGACCTTGGAGGTGTCTGGCTTGGCTTCAAGCTCCGGTTTCTTGAAACAATTGGTAATTGTGGTGTTTGCAAGCACAAAAGTGGCTTATAAATGGACCCTGCAATTTGCAGAGCAAATTGTAAACTTGACTTGGAACACACAAGCCAAGAACAGTTCTTGGGAGAGGTGTCCTCAGAAAAGCCAAGTTCTTTTTATTAAGCATTCTTGTATGTAATAAATGTAATGAATAATCAGCTGTAAAGCAAAAGTATTCTAAGAATTGCAGTGATTGATTAACCATACTGTTTTGAACTTCCCAAGTATAAATGAATGGGTAAATAAATAAAATATACAGATTGCAGTTGCAAAATAGAAAAAAGCGACATATGAGTGATGAAAGCAGGCTAACAGTAGAGTAATGCTTTTCATTAAGGAACTGCCTGCATATTCATTAGAGCTAGTCAATTCCTTAAAAAATATGTTCATTGGATAATTTATTTGATGAATTTTACCATTATTTGTCAAATAAGTTATTCAACAAAAAAAGATAAAATTAATGGAATAATGCATTCATCAAATCTTATTGGACAGCTCTAATACTTATTCAGTTCTGTACATTTGGGTTGATTCAGGATTAGTAATACTGCTGCAATCAATGCAGAAAAATTTCCTGGCGAATCCATTACTCTGCTGTTTTCTCATATACTCACAAATTTCATGTACTTAATACTCTAATCTAGGCCATTCAAACTGAACATCTTTCTCCTAGAAAAGTAAATATTTGAAGAGTTTTAACTCTTACATTTTCACAGACTTCAATATTGAGCATGATCTGACAGTCTGTTGCTCCCATTAAAAAAAAAAGGGGGGAAAAAAAAAAGCAGCCCTTCTGAGGTCAGTCACACCACACTGTTGTAATCACATGCACTGCCTCTTCAGGCTTCTTCACATTATTATTCCTGTTCGTTGATGAAGCAGTTCATGTTCGTTACTCTCGATATTTCTTGATATTCTAAGGTGTACTGTCAAAGAAGTTGTTTGACCTCTGACCCCCATCACAACAAACCGTACCACCATCTCACATTTTTAGTGCATATATATGCTTTGGAAAATTCAGTGGTTTTGGTTTTTTTCCCCCAAAGGGTTATCTGTGATAAATGCTTAGTTATGTTTCTTAGATAGATGAGAAAAGTATATTCTGTACCGTTTACTGTACATTTTTCAGAAAATAGCTGTTTTAAACATTTTTTTATATTTACGCTTGTTCTTCAGTCTGCCTTTTTAGTGGAAATAAATTTCCTACAGGGAGTAGCAATGGATTTATTATTCTTTATGAAAGAATAATAGTCCCCTTTTCATCAGCCCCTCTGTGGCTTCAGTTAACGGTATCTCCGTTGCATTTCTTATGCCATTGTGGGTAAAGTGAAGATAATTAATTACATAGTGGCATTAAAGACTGAGTCTGCAACTTTGGTTGAAACAGATGAGTTCAACCTGCAATGTTGTTCAGCAACAATGATACCTGCTGTGCTAAATAATCACTGAGTTGGAAAGTACTTGCCCTGTTTAGTGGATAGGACCAGCCTCCGTATTGCCATACCCAGTGGATGTAGTTTCTCAGGAAGACCAGGGCTTTCACGTGAAATTAAGGTTTTTCCTTCTTTCCCTCTGTCATTAAGGCCCCTGTTCTAAAGTCCCTGGAAATACTTGGAAAAAGAAGCCATGGCCATTAGTCTACAACATGAAAATTACCTGCTCTTATGTTGTTACACAGGAACAAACTCTTCATATAAGATTCAAAGATCTTTGAAGGGTGTTCCATGTCATTATTTTTAAATCAGTTTAGCTAGTAATGTGCTAGGAAAAAGCATGGGAAGACGTTCTCCCTCAGATGCACTGAAAGGACATTAGATTCAAAAGTCTAGTGTGTTGTCTGTCATCAAGAGTGAAGCAAGCAGACAGAGCAGATGAGGGACTACAGGTGGATGCCAAGGGGAAGGGGAAGAGCACCCACAGGTCCCAACACGTCCCACAGCTCGGTGCAGGTCAATGTCCCAGGCATCCTGCTTTTCTAGTAAGATAAACTGTGCCCACTATTTTAATGGATCCAAGTATATAAAGCCTTAGTGGATTTTTTCAGGAAAGCCACACAACTTCCAGAATCAGCATAAATTGTTCATTGAAAGGACACCGTAGATAGTTTCTTTAGATAGTTAACATAGACTGATGACATCTTTTGGACTTTCTTAGTAATTACATGATGACTATGTCCACACTACATATTTTCTCACTCAAATCACAAAGCCCCTTTGATTCATCGCTTGCAGACATTCAGAGAAGCAAATTTAAATTCACAGTAGTAATTGGTTGTGAATACTCTGTTTGGAAATTTCACTTGGTCACTGAAAGAGTTTTTGATGGCTTTGGGTAAGATCATAAGCCACAGCAGAATCATGAATATTTCTAAAAAACAAAGGGCCGAATTCCTTAGGGGATTTGGCAAACTGTGGAAGGCATGGACAGCTTTCTGCCAACTATTCACACCCCCGAAGTGGCAAATATAGCCTGTTGTCAGACGCGACATCTCAGTTGTGCTCCTGATGCTGCCTCCCTCCTGGGAGCTTGTCCATTCACCGAAGCTAGCTGTGCTAAAAGGTAATATACAACTGTTCTACTCCTCTTTACCAGGGCTCCTGCATAAGACTCCAGATGCAGCCTAAGACAGGTTTGCATTTATGCAAAGGAACCATAGGATAGGTGTAACGTGTGGTCTGAAGTCTGTGATGCACCTGGAATCGGTTCATTAAACAGCCTGATTTATGTCATTACCAACTCCCAAGTAAATACACGTTCTCAAAAGCTTCTTGGAAAAGGAGAAGAGTAAATCTAGTAATTAAATTATACTGTGAGCAAGATAGACCCCAGATCTAGTTGGGCTAACGTGTATGGCTAAGGTCAGATACAGCTCTATTGGTTCATCCCTCCTGTCCTTGGCTGCAGAACTGAGGCTAAATAAAAATATTTAGGTCAGTATGTGTTTAGCTTTGCAATCCAATAAGAAACAGCATTGAATCCAGAAGTCTCAGACTTCTCAGAAGCTGTTTACTCTGATGAAAAATATAGAAACCCCATCTATTTATTTATTTATTTACAGCTTGCTATAAGTGTTCTAAAACTATAAAGGAAATAATTGAGTCTAAAACTACAGCTTGAGGTATGTAAAAGAGCAATTTTGAAATATTCATATATAAGAGCAACCCTATGTGAAAATTATGTATTTCCTAAGACAGGGCTTGAAATAAACTCATTTAACTATGTTTCAACTTTAAACAAGTGAAATTATTAAAATCTTAGAATCATAAAATTGTAATCCTGTATTATTGAAAATGTTTCCCCAAAATATAGCTTAGAGGGGGGGTCATTAATGTTTTTGTTACATTTTCTACTCCCATATAAGACTGCCGTTGTATACCTAAAGCATTCGAGAAAGTATATTCACTGGGGACATGATAATGAAATAAATCATTCAGGAGACAAACCCAGACTGTTTGAGTGCCAGCTTGTGTCCAATTGTATGCAATTAATACAGCATACATTTTCATTTTGAAGCTTAAGCTGTTGTATAGTTAGTAGCTTAATTCTGTTCTCCCCTGACTGAAGTAACGATGACCCACTGAATGTTGTCGTTTTACCCAACCATTAGCCAGACAGCCAGAGAGACAGAAATGTATTGCTCTCTGTGGCTGAATTCAGACCATCACAAGCTCATTAATTCACACACTCATAATAAGGGTCATTGTAAAGACTGATACAGATACAGCTGCTCTGAACTTCAGACATTTTTTGAAAGGGCCAAATTCAATATGATATATGTAAAAAATTCAAGTATATGCCTAAGAGAGCAGCAGGAGAAATTTTCTCATTCTTTTTTGTGAGATCTGACATCAGCATATAGATGGTTTCATCAATTATTGAGACAGAGACTAAGAAAGGAAAAGGGAATGATTTGGGGGTTTCGTTTTTGAAGTTTGAATGTAAAGTGCTCAGACTGAATCAGAACTAGTATGTCTTTAGAATTAGCTGCCTCTTTCTTATACCTTCTCTTCTTTGTAATGCTAAAGAGCCTTAAAAGTCTGGTGTTTAAAGTGTTTTAATAACTTTTGAAAGGCTGGAGTGTATCTTTTACACAAGGACATCATATACGAAAGTATCAATTCCTTTTTTATTCTATAAATACTTGTCTATTGGAAATAGCCTCAAAATACTCAGTCTCATATTAAACAGTTACTCCACTGTTAAAAAAAAAACCCTATCTTTAGATAGTCCTGGATGAGGAACTGGGGGTGAGGGACATCCAGGTATTCCTGCTCCAGTGACTATTTAATTATTTATGTGATACGGAATAGATCCAGCAGGGCTGATGGAGAAATAGCAGTGAATAGTTGGAGAAACTAGGGGTCATAGCCTAGTCTGAATATTAAGTACAACAGAAAATTGTGCCCCTGCCTCCAACATCCTGGATAAATGGCCTGTCTACAGGGAACGTCATTGTTCAGGAGTGTCCTTTCTGGTTTTAATTAGAAAAGTTATCCTAGTCAGGAAGCTTTTCCTGGTGAAAGTATGGTCTAAAACAGTAAATGTCTTTTAGTGCTAATGAACTGACATTTTTCAACAAAAAAAATTCTGGACAAAATTTTATTGAATGCTTCTCATCCTGATCTGTTTCATTTTACTAGACGTCCAGGTGCTAACTGAGGTACTGCCATGAAGGACAGACCGTTTCCCTCTAAGCTTTCAAGTGCTTTTTTGTCTTGCTTAAAAGAAGAGGGTGAGGGGGAGAAGGAAAAAAAGATTTCTTAGTTGCCAAATTTGACAGCTGTCTGCTACCTTGATGGGGCAGAATGATGATATATCACTTCACTCAGTATCTTACAATTTAATTGTAATTAATTATGAAAGAAACTACAACTCTTCAACATGAGTGCAAATATTTTTATTTGCAGGCAGATGTTTTGCATGCTTTAAATTTTGTGTATTTCATACCATTCAGCACTCAACTAAAAATAACTATCATTCTGTACCTACACGGAGAGAGTTTCATGCAGTGTGAAACACTAACATCATATTTACTTGAGCACAGAACATTATGTTACTCTTCCAATATATAAAATGCGTACATTTAACAGTGGAATTAAGGACCTATTTTAAATATAGCAGTTGCTAAGCAATGTGTTATTAGCAGAACTCCAACAGCCTGGAACATTTAGCATTTTAGGACCTACGTGCTCGTTCTTATATTATTACTTAGTTTGCAAAATACAGTTAGTAATCAACAGAGAGGTTTACAATTTGCTCAGACAATAGACGAGATGGTTGCTTCTCAGTGCGCTTCTGGATCCTCATCTTGGGAAAAAGAACCAAGTAAATATTATGTCTTGATATGCATACAACTCTATTATTTTCTACTACAAGCTGCGGGTGGATGAAACTCCGCCGCAGCGGTCCCAGAACTGTGAGGAGCAGAAGCCAACGCAGCAGTACCTTGCTCTAGCCACGCACACCGCTGGGCAGGTTAGGCTCTCGTTACAGGAGCCTATGCAGAAGTAGTCTGCTCAGCGAGCCGTGGCGGACAGAGGGAGGGATGCAAATCTGCAGATGGAGGTACAGAGCCATCCTAGCTCGAGGTGGAGGGAGGTTAACGCTACACACAGGTTTTCCCATCCTAGCCTAAAACACATGTGATTGATTGAACAGAGCTCCCCAGGCTAATTCCTTTGGCAAAACCCCTTTTTTGTTGCCAAGATGATTAGGAAAGCACCTGGAAATTTCTTTGAATTTGCAATTGCTTTTTCTCTCCTGTGAATTTATTTACAAGAGGAAATTATCCAGACCAATGCTGTGGCTGGGGGTCAGATCCAGTCCTAGGACTTGTACCACTCCAGACAGCTCTGAACTCTTCCTTGCATGTCTGCTGTATCTTACCCATCACCGTCACCAATATGCGGTTTCTGTCTTAAACATTACCACGGAGATCCGCAAACCATAGCTACAGGAAAACGTCACTCCCCGGCTCTGTACCACAGAGTGCATCCATGATACATGCAAGTGTTAATCTGCAGAGCGAAACCCACAGCAGTGTCCACTGTCGCCCATGAATCCCTCGAGACTGCCGCTCTCTGTGATGTGTAGAGGTAAAGCCTTGACAATGCTGGAGGCAATGGGAGTTTCTCTGTTGAACAGGAGTTCTGCCATTGGTTTAATAGGGCCAGAAGTAACTCCAAAGTCCTAAATCCTCTTGACCTCTCAAGACAGGTGATCTCCCCAAGAGAGTTGTTCCAAACACTTACCATCCTCCCTTTAATCTCAGTCACAGGTGTACAATAAAACCTAGCTCATCCAGATTTGTGGCTTCTTGAAGATTATCCTGGGTTATACAGATACATAAATGTAGTTGCCCGTACGTACAGAATCACGATCTCATGATGTCCTAATAACTGCCCTTATTAAATGCCTATTTCACATAAACGTATTTTAAGTGTCCTACCATTTGTCCATAAATATACCACAACGTTTCTAGAATTTAAGAAAGCTAAAAATACTTTTACAAACATCTTTAAGGAGAAATGATTCCCTGAAGATGCTATGAGTGTAGGCCGTTCCTATATCAGCTCTTGTCTTTGATTAACCACTTAAAAAAAGAAAAAAAAAGGAATAGATTAATTATTAAAATTAGTCCTGCAGTGCACCTGAGCACGCTGAGTGAAACATGATTCCCACTGGATCTTGGGGGATGGAGGGTTGAAGATGTTCAGCAACTCACACAATTGGGCTTGGAGGGAGAAAGTCAGAGGTTTCCTTTGTGAAATAGAAAGGACTGAGTGCGCTGTTTGCCCGAGAGCAGTTTGGCATGGTTTGTTAAAAAAAAATAAAAAAAAAATCAGTTCTGGGCTTGGAATCAATGCAATTCCCCTTTAGCCTATGAGACTTGCCGAGAAGCCCCTCTCAGGACATGCAGCAGTTTCTCTGACTGCTCAGCCATGTAATAACACTGAAAACAAAAGCACGAGAACTTACCGTGTCACGCTGCAATGTCATTATTCACCTGATAAAACTGTGGCCGTGCCACCACATTTCATACTTCGGGTTTGCCCAAAGCTGCGGAGTCGCTCTGCTCATTACCCCGGTGACTTCTCCCCAAAGCCGGCACGAGGCGGCAGCAGTCCCCAGGCTGGCCCTCCCCAGGCTGCCCCTCCCCAGGCCTGTGCGGAGCCTGCCCCTCCCCAGGCTGGCCCTCCCCAGGCCTGTGCGAAGCCTGGCCCTCCCCAGGCTGGCCCTCCCCAGGCTGGCCCTCCCCAGGCCTGTGCGAAGCCTGGCCTGAGCTTGGCTCCAGTCACCTGCACCTCTTGCCCTCCTCCAGCCTGCTGCCGCTCCGGAGAGTGTGTGCCTTATGTCTGCTGTTTCATTCTCATTCACCTTGCCTGTCACCTCAAGGCAGCCTTAATTATAACGTCATGGAAGGTTTGTTCAACAAGATCTGAAGATTGTGCTTTAATTACAAAAACGAAAACACGCAATTACAACCAAAGTATGTATAAAACACAATATTTGGCTATAAGTAGCAGCTGAAGCCTTTTTAGATGTTTTTGTGTCTCTCACCCAGAAGTCCCTCAATTTGTCCCAACTGGAAGATTTGGGGATCCAGGTTTCCTTGTGCCTATCTATATTTTGGGTGCCTTTTTCAGCCTGCTACCTCCATTTGTGCTCATTTGAAGCTCAGCTTTGGATACAAATTCAAAAGCCTTCGGTGGTTCTATGTCTGGTCAGGCATTTTGGGTGATTTGACTTCCTACCCCATTTGTTGAAATACGAATGGCTTTTTGAGGGTATCAGTTATATAAAGGCCACGTCTCCTTTGGTCCTACTCAGTCCAACTCTCCATCGTGAACTTTTTACTTTCCAGTTCCCAGAAACAGCTGAGGCTACTGGTATGTTCATAGCAAAGAATATGAAAGGTACCAGGTCGCAGCCGCAGATGTTAAGCTTAGGATACCTGTTAGATTACCTCTAAAGGCCACACTTGACACATTATTAGCATTAACTAGTTTTTCTCATGGATTTACCCATGAGTTCATGTTATTGTTTCCCCTCAACTTTTGCTGGATTTCCGTGTCACAAGACAGTTACAACTACTTTGTTGTTGACTATTTTGTCCCCCAAAAGACAAAACACAGTGCCAGAGGGCTCTAACTTAGGTTGAAAAGAAAAAATAATTGGTATGTTGCCTAAAGCTACCGTTTTGAGACACTGAACATTGTGTAAAGGCAGTCTATGCACTTTGGTATAGATATTTTTTATTGATGAAGTGCTTCAAAATGGGGCAAAAACTGACTTAAGACTTTAATAAATCTTGGAAATGACCGGGTATTTCAGAAGTTAAGCTCACCCTCATTACCCTGTAACACTACCTCCTGCAAGGCTACCTGAGGCTTATTGTACAATAATTGTGTTCTGGCAGCTGACTCCGAGAAGCCGGCGTGAACCTCTCCCGCTCCCCCGATACACGCAGATTATTCCCATTAGAATGAATTGATGAATGAAAAGATCATAGTTAATGGGTATTGCTTTAATGCAGAGGGCCAAATCCGATTATCCTGTGCAACGCACAGCGTAAATATTATTTGTGTAAAGGAGCCCTTCTGGGACAAAGAGCAATGGAGTCCGCTGCCGCGAGGCCCCACATCCATTCATTGGCCACCCCACCATTGCTCAGCAAAACCTCTCCAGTTCTGCAGCTGGTTTATGTGGCCGAAGGATAACGGGGTTTGGCCCACAGAGCTTCTTAGCGAGCCTATTAAAGGCAATAGGAAGGCTCTCGTTGACATTAGTGATCTTGGCGAGGGGCCAGCAGAGAGGAAGGTTGGTTGAGTGGTTTGTGTTTGCAATCTCGATAACAGTTTCTGAGTAAGTCTGTATTCTCCATGCTCGTGGTACTTTGATCACATTCCACCCTACCTTTTTCACATTAATAAATACATTAGGTGGGTTATGCAGACTACAGTGTGTGCACTAAGTTATTTCATACATTAGTCACCAACAAATATAAGATAAAAAGTAAGTCTGCATATAATTACCCACAACTGCTAACTGACTTATAATTAACTTTGAAAAATTGCTGGTTTAGGAGATATTATAGATTACAATTTTAAATACAAGGAGCTTCAAAATAGCTCTCATGATCAGTGCAAGTACAAGGTATCCAGTGAAGGATTAATTCCCTAAACTGCTAATCAGCTCTATCTCCTGTCTTATCAAATTGTAAATACATTATGCTGTATTAAAGTATGAGCATGCAGCTAATTAAAGCACAGCCTGCATTTCATATCAGATACTCCCCCCTTGACACAACAAAAATGTTCTAAGGACATACATAACAAGTGTTAACAAATGAAAGTGATTCTTTTTACACTGATGCTGCGGTCCTCCAGCAGACTTTTGTCTTCATTTCAGAGGAATTTTTTTTTTTTTTTTTTTTTTTTAAGAAAAAGAAAGGGGGAGGAAAACCACACTGTCTTTCTGGAGAAACAAGTTGGGGAAGACATTAATTCTATTCATTCTATAGCTGGAAGCCCACAGGAACCAGCCAAGGGATTACAACCAAGAATCTACAAATAGTATCTGGAGGATATGCAGCTAAAATTTGGTTCATTTACAAACATTTTTAATAGATTCTGATGTTAAATGCTGCAAAGCAAAGTAAGACTTCTTTTAAAAAAGCAAGAAAGCAAACCCATCCACATTGTTAAAGGAATGCACTATAAATTTAAATGAAAGATCAGTGAAGTCTAGCCGAGCAAACAGAGGTTCAGAACCATAATTGAACATCATTTGCAAAACTGCTTCTTTTAGTTGTTTTTTTTTATTTCAAACTCAAATAAAGCAATGCCATTATAAAGAAGGCAGGAAAAAAAAAATACTGAAATTATTCACCTATGAAACAAACATAAAATTTAAGAGATAATATGCAGCAAGGAACCTTTCAACCAAAGTTATTTTTTTAAAAATTCTTCGTGTAAACCTCAAAGATTTTTTGTGCCGCTTGAACATTTTCACACCGCAAAGACCTCTGAACATATGATGTTCTTAATGTTATTCAGCAACAAAAGACGTAAATTTTGTCAAGATCTACATGATACGGTACGATAGAAAATCCATGGGGGAAGGGGGTTTTTGGTTTTCTCCGTTGCCCTCTCCTCACCTCTCCTTTCCTTTCCTTTTTTTTTTTTTTCCTTCTCTTCTGTTCTTAAACATCTCTACTTAAGGAAAAAAATCTCAGAAGGAAATCGAAGAGATTTACCAATAAAATCAATAAACATTTGCAGACTGTTGGTAGCGATACTGTTGAGATAAGGTAGAGTTACAGCCCTGTTTGATCAATGTTTATTACTGGGCTCATATTTTTTTAATAGAAGTGGATCAGAAAAGGGTGGGGTTTTTTCCCCTCCCAGCACTGGATTCTGTAGGTTTCATATACACAGAAACTTTATCTCTCTTGTTTAATTTAAATGTGTAACAGTTACTGAAATTCAAAAGCATCCTGGTCTGAACTAAAAGTTCCTTTCTTCACTCTCCCCAGGTTAATTTGTTGGCTTTCGGAGTGATTATTTATAAAGTATTTCGACACACTGCAATGTTAAAGCCAGAAGTTAGTTGTTATGAAAATATAAGGTAAGTTTGCCATTTAATACAAGTTCTACCTTCTGTAAGTTTAAATACAGCCAGAGATGCAAGTGAGTATTCAAAAATAACAGTTTAATCTTCTGGGAGATTTGCAGAAAAAGGATGATGTTTTTTGTTTTTCTGTTACCCCCTCATATAGATTTGGAGGTAGATTTTGCAATCTTTATTCCTGTTGAACAACACCTCGTACAGTCACCTTGTGTGAGATGTGCAGGAGGAATACAATGAGTAGTCTGTATCAACCAGAGGGTAAAGCCTGACGGCAAGGTTAAAGAAGTAATTGTCGTTTTTTCTGAAGTACTTTCCACAGCCTTTATGCAAGCCAAACCAGATTTCAAAACTTACGCCTGAATTGGGACCAAAATATTTGCCTTGAAGTCACAAGTGATTCAGTGATAAGAGAATCGAGCCATTCATGGCGTTTGTAAAATTCTACAGTAGGACATTGTGCTTCTCTGGCGTGGGAGGGGTGGAGAGGGCTCTCTCCAGGATTTTTACTTTGCATGCTGCTATGATTTTTCCATCAGCTCCCTCTCTTTAAAACTGATTTATAGGGACCTTGAAAACCGTTTGTGCAGGAAAAGCTGAAGTGTACTACAGGGAACATTGAAAACAACTTACTGTTTGTGTTGCTTAGGAACACTCCCGCAGTTTCAATGCATTGCACTAGATTTATAGTTAGGATTTAGCAATTGTTTGATTGATTACTTTCTCTTATTCCTCACCCTTCGTAGCTTCATGTGGTGAGCTGGTTTTAATGAAGTTGAAAATTATTCATTTTCAGAGAAACAGTGCTAAAAATGTCTGTTGTTCAAAGGAAGTCCTGCAATGACTGGGCTGAGAATGAATAAGAAAGTAATCAGTGGCTTCATTTCCAAGACAACATGCTGTAATTTGCTCGAGTCTGTGAGCAGGGCTCTACAGCACATTAGGAAAAAAAAAAAAAATCATAGCCAATCAGTTACTATAATTTGAAAGCGTCAGTATGCTGGCCCAGGAACTATTTGAGAGCGTTTGTGTTCTAAAAACAAAATTATTTTTTTTTTTAAAGAGAAAGAATGAAAGAAAGAAAGTCTAGTTTTACAGCTGGAACCGTCTTCTGCAGTGAGCCGGAGAGGCAGCCTGAGAACCCTTTGATGTCACGCACATGTCCTGACCTAAGCGCATACTGTACATTTTTCTGGGTTATTTTTTGAGGAGGATAAGGGGGAGGAGGAAAAGTGAGGGAATGCTTCATAACAGACATATGTTTTTCCTTGGGGAATTACGCTAACAGTAGATTTAAATCAAATCATATGGTGCTGCAGTACACCAGAGAAAACATATCTGAAGATTAAAGCAGCCAGTGTTTTAAAGGCCCTCCAGTTTTACTCCTTTGCTCTTCGGCGGCGATCGCGTGAGCCAGCTTGTGCCACGGTGCTACAGCACACCCTGAAGAGCAGCCCATGCATTTGCACTTCTCAGGCCTTTGCAGCCGAGAAAAAATTGCTCAGGCGGCATTCACCGTTCAAAGCGAAGGAAAGAAAATAACGCGCACCTGCACGTTGTTCCCAATGCTTCCTTCCTGCCCAGGTCCTGTGCCCGAGGTGCTCTGGCTCTCCTGTTCCTCCTTGGGGCTACCTGGATCTTTGGGGTCCTCCACGTCGTACAGGGATCCGTGGTGACCGCGTATCTTTTTACAATCTTCAACGCGTTCCAGGGAATGTTCATCTTCATATTTCTTTGCGTGTTGTCTAGGAAGGTAAGTGTCCCGCTCCGTGTGGGAAGGGGCACGGGTAGTCACAAGCACCCACACAGGGAGGTGCCCAGCCCTGAGGTGGTCACAGTGCCAAGATTTTATCAGAGCACGGGAGGAAATCCTTGTACCATGGATGGGGGAGAGGAGGGAAGAGGGGAAGCTTTGCTATTGCTTTCAGTGGAGGCAGAACCTCTGCCCAATTCTTACACAGAATCACACACAGAATCACACAGAATCACTAAGGTTGGAACAGACCTTCAAGAGCATTGAGTCCAACCATTAGTCCAGCGCCACCATGTCCCCTAAACCATGTCCTGAAGTGCCACATCCACACGTTTTTTAAACACTTCCAGAGATGGCGACTCCACCACCTCCCTGGGCAGCCTGTTCCAATGCCTGACCACCCTCTCAGTGAAGAAATTTTTCCTAATATCCAATCCAAACTTCCCCTGGCGCAACTTGAGGCCATTTCCTCTCGTCCTATCACTGGTTACTTGGGAGAAGAGACCAACACCCACGTCACCACAACCCCCTTTCAGGTAGTTGTAGAGAGCGAGAAGGTCTCCCCTCAGCCTACTGTTCTCCAGACTGAACAACCCCAGTTCCCTCAGCCGCTCCTCATCAGACTTGTGCTCCAGCCCCCTCACCAGCTCCGTTGCCCTTCTCTGGACACGCAACACCTTCTCACGTATTTTCTCCCAGTTTTGAAAACAATGTGTGCAAGAGGGGAAAATGTTTTTTGAAATTGTAGAGCTGGATATAACGCCATTAACCTATAGATAAATAGATAAATCTGTTTCATATTGAATTCAATATTTTTATTTCAGATTCAGGAAGAATATTACAGGTTGTTCAAAAATGTTCCTTGCTGTTCCTGCTTGAGATAAATGGAAGGAAAATATGCGTGAGCATCTCGGCTGAAGAAGGGAGCAACCTAAGTGATGTTGTTATGGATATTACAGAAAAATACGGTATTGTGAAAGTATTAAATGACCCAGTGAGCAGGCATATCTCTTAACTGAATTACTGACTGGTTTTGTACATATGTGTGCATTCGTGCAGAGCATTTATATTATGCTGTAGAGAAACAGTACACAAAACAAGGTGGATTATTGCAAAACATATTGATGAAGACCAGGGAAAGAAGCCAATTTCTAAAGAGGATCAAAACTTTTCATGATTTAGGTTTTGTTTATAGTATTGGAAATATCTGCAGTTCTTGAAAGCAAGATACTAAAAACCAAATGGCGCAGCAGATTTTATGAATCGCTTCGCTAGTGGAAACATGTTCACTGTCTTTTTGTAGTACCGAGCTTCTTACATTAAGTTGTATGTGGTCATCTGCAGGGAATGGGTTACATTAAAGAGTCAATAGATAAAGACCTGCTTCAGCCCAGACTTTTGAAAACATTTCTTTTAATTTAAAGTAGATTAAAAAAGGAATTTGTTTAATATTATTCTCTTATCACTCTGAAATATATATTTGTATATTAATCAATCCTTTATTTTTATAGCTTTTAAAGAACTGTTTAGATCTAAAGAGCTGAGGTCGGATCTGATGCAAGAATGGTGGGATAGCCGGTTTATAAGTGAAAGATTATTTTGTGAATACTTTGAAAAAGATGTGGGTTTTGTTTTATTTAATTGCCAAAAAGACTGAGATCTGCTAAACTGGCACTATGATTTTGGAGGCTGTGGGAAGAAGGTGCTTTCACAAATTTGTCACTTGATAGAGATACTTGGAATCCAGACCTTGTAGGATCAAATTAAAAGCAAAGTGGTAGAAATCACCCGTGCAGAAGAATACAGATTTACATTCAAGATCGTGTGCCTCCATACCACGTAAAGTTTAATTACAGCAATTTTCTCTACTCATAGCATCTTTGAGTCAAGTAGTTCTTCCTCTGAGGCTCCTGGTTTTGAAACACTTATCCTGTCTTTAACCTTAGGAGCATACATAGATCTACGGAAATCAAAGGGAGTACTTGAGGTGGAGGTTTTGCTGTATCAAGGCATAAACACAATGCATCAGCACTCCCACCTTTGCCATCTTACTTATGTTAAAAGTATGCTTTAATTTCACCCTTTAGTACCTAGCTTATGTGAAGTGCTGAGCAATCCTCAATCCACGTTGCCTTCTCAGGAAGTGTCTAGAATCTCAGATGAAGCCCCATATTTTACCAGTAAGGCACTGTAAATACGTAGTTGTTAATAAATCCCACTGTTGTGTTGTCTGTCAAAATAAAGCACTATTCTGAATTTTATTTATATTAAAGGAAATCTTTTTCTGGTAATGCTCGAATTTGTTTGTTTTTTATCTTTTTTCCATATACACAAGGCTTTCATTGTATGCACTGCAGTGACATGCTTCATTAAGTATATTCCATGTCTCTGTCAAAATTTTGGAAACCACAAGAGGAATCTTTTTTTCTGGGGGAAAAAAAAAAAAATATTTCTGTTGGTCCTTTGAATGTAAAATATGTGAATAAACTGGAGTGCTTAAGCTTTCACATTTTGACATGTTTCCCTTCAGTTAAATAAATACAGTGGTAAAAGTTCTCATGGTTATATATTATTTGCCCTGAATTATTTGCTGTATTGCTTTCGCTGTTGTATATGTTCTTCCAGGCTTGGGAAGATGCAGATACATATTACTTAAAAGAGTATTTTTAGAAGAATATCTACTAATACATCATTTTTAATCTCCTGCAGAAATGTAACCTATAGTAAGTCTGTCTGGACAAAGACGCATCTCTAGTAACTATATAATGACTTCAGCATGCTCAGTGAGATTGAAAAAGTTCCTTGGAAAGAAAATATATCATAAAGTGTTTAGGTTATAATAGGCTTTTTAATGAAAGAACATCTTTTATAGGAAAACTGTGCTCTCCAGTCTCTGGGTCAGAGCTTCATTGGAACTCTGTTTTCCTTACATGCAAGGATGAGTTTTCAGCTTTTGATACAGCACATAAAGAGCAGAAAAATTTTGTTTAGATTCATTGCCTTAGAGCAAGATATTGTAATTGTCCTCCTAACGCATGTAGAAATACTGAGGAGAAATAAAAGGGTTTATCCCTTAGTAACACGAGCCCCAACCCAGCAGAGAGAGAGGAGGAGAAACAATGGACATCAACCGAAAAAAGAGAGGTTTCAGCAAGTTGTAAAGAAACCTTTTTACCATGAGGATAGCCAAGCATTGGAAACAGTTGCCCAAAGAGGTTCTGTGGTCGTGTTAAAATCTTCAGAGGTTTTTAAGAGTCGATAAAGCTTCCAGCAACCTGATCTCATACCTGATCCTGCTTTGAGCAGGAAGGTGGATGAGGTGACCCTCTGAGGTCCCTTCCAGCCTGAATAGTTCTATAAGTCTATTGTCTATTATATGAAATATTCAAATCAGAAAAATAACAGTTGGGCATTAGTTATGATTTTGTTAATCAAACTTCCACTCAAGTGCCAGCTGAACAAACTGTTTTTCCAAAAATAAATTTGTGTGACATATTTGTCAGATCAGCTGGTAACTAGTTGACTGGTTTGAAAAATAAAAACTTTGTTTGGCACGTTTTCAGATTACATGCTTTTGAGAGGTATATGACAGCTCCAGGTGGGGCCAGCAGGGAAAAAAAAAAAAATCAATTATTGACAAGACAGATAAAAAGTAAAACGCTAAGGTTTCATTCTGAAAGCAAGTGCTTGTTGAAGAGATAAATTGTTTCCATTAAACCAATCAAAGAGAAATTTGTGTTCAG
This sequence comes from Phaethon lepturus, assembly GCF_000687285.1. Classification (NCBI taxonomy): domain Eukaryota; kingdom Metazoa; phylum Chordata; class Aves; order Phaethontiformes; family Phaethontidae; genus Phaethon; species Phaethon lepturus. Next base: position 4,806 of record NW_010534033.1, on the reverse strand, counting down.
TGTTGCATTTCAAGGTGTGCTTCAGAATACAATAAATAAGGTCTGGATTAAGCAAGACTGGTTTATTGCGAAATAATTATTTCCTCAAAGAATTGGAAATGTATTTCAAAGAAACTGCAACATTTAGGAGTTAATTATCATCATAGCCTTTGGGAGGCTCAGTCTGCCAGAGCTGTGCTGATGGACAGATCGTCTGTGCTCTTTACTTACCGGAATGAAGGAGGTAGGCATTGAAAACACCAGAGGAAGGTACTCTTCAGGTTTCTTTCAGACTTTCCTCAACTCTCCAGTTGTCGCAGCCCCTCAGCTCAGAACGTGGTGGTCCCCTGAAGCCAGGAATTTGCAACCTCATGCACCTTATCGATCAGCCGTACACAGCGTTGTTGCACATGGTGATGTCAGGCAGAATGAATAAACACTTGCAGGGCTGATTCCTCCGGCCGCTGCACTTCCAGCATCACTTTTCTCACCAGTAATACCACTTTTTATAGCTTCGTCATGATAGTCCCTTAAAGCCCAGTTCCACATCACTCTCTTGCCAGATGCCGTTTAGTCACAAGAGAAGTCCTACCTCCTTCTTTGAAACCTTTATAGATGTGACAAAAAAGCCAAAACTTAACCCATGAAGAAAGTTAAAACTTTCTTTCCTTTGGGCAAAGAGCTAGTGGGAGGAGGGCTCCTAGCCAACAACCTGCTCCAGCCTGCGTTACTCTTTTCACTTCGTTCTCATACATTCAGGACATGCAGCGTTACTGTGCTGTGAGATTACAGAAACAAAGATGCTACCTCACCGAAGTCATCCCCCAAAGCTATTTTTATATAAAATTAAGCCTTTAAGATGGATGCAGACTTGAAAACAGCTGGTCATCAATGCACCGATACTCCATTTAACCACAACCAAAATGTCAAGCGCAAACGTGCTAAAACGTTTTCGCAAGTTGCCTGGCTCCCTGCCAGCTCCGCTCCCATGGCCGTGGCTGTGGGCAGCCTGTCCGCATAGACTGCAGCCACATAAAAGCCCGTACCACTTTTTTCAGACTCTCTACCTCCGTGACAACCCCCTCAAGCAAACCCAACGGAGAACCAAGAGCCCCCGCAATACCCAGGCTTCGGCAGGAGTCAGATGCACAGCTACCCGCCGTGCCCGCACGTCCCGGAACGTCTGTTTTGAAACAAGCCGCAAGATGCGACGAATGGAAAGTGCCATAATTCCGTCCACTTCACTGTCACACAGCAAAATTCACAGCAGCAATTCTACCGTGTGAAAAGAACAGAAAGTATGAAAAAAAAAAAAAACACAACAAAAAAAGTAGCCGTAAAACTGACTGCTGAGAATGTACTAAGTGTTTTTCAAACTGGAACACAAAAAAAGCTTTAAAAGCATACAGAAATTATTATTAAACATAACATGACTTTTAACTGATTATATTTATGATAACAAGACTTCGTTTTTTTTGCAGAGGCCTTATTTTTACATCTTCCCAACGTAGGGTTGCACTGTTCCCTGAATTCCTTTTCCAGAGCTATCCCCTTAAATTCGGCAGAAGCTTTACTTCTACAGACATTGGTTTATGGCTCTTTGTTTTTCCTTGTCTTGCTGGTAAGTATGCAAATTTTATTGTATTTACTCTTTTGGATTCCCAAGGAAATAGCATATTTTCATCAGGTTTCATAACATAAGGGAGCTCTTTTGTTTTCTGAAGCATTGCCAAATATTCTAATTAAAACTAGCTCTAAGACTAGCCATCAGTCTTCACGGCAGTGCAATAGGCATCTCCCTCCAATGTAAACCTTCGTATTTATTGTAACTATTTATATAAATGCTGCAGTCAGCTCCGAATCCCCATAAACCTAACAACATTTAAATTAATTTTGTAAGACTTTTCTGAGACACTGCTGAATAATTTAGTTGTATGAAAGTTTATTGTAACTAGTTCTTCTTTACAATAACCAACTTTGAAATCTATGTTTTTAAGAAGCAATCCACTTTACCTTGTAAAATGTGATGAGAAATACTATGTTTCCGATACCCAGAAGAGGTTATATTTTAATCTGGGCAGTGATGTTTTTCTGCTGTGTTTGGCCCACCATTATTGGGTCTGATTGAGTTAAAGGCAGCAGCCTTCAAAAATCCCACTTCTCCCTCTCTCTCCCCCTCTTTGAATGCTTCTACACTAAACAGACTTCTGGCACCACCTTGGCTTCTGATGGGTTTCAGAAATAATTGTTGATGATATAGTAAATATGTTTTCTATCCCTTGTGTTTAAATCCCAATCTTGCAAACACTCATGCATTTGCTAGGTTTTATGCACGACTAACTCTTTGGCATTAATGAGACTGCTCATGTGCATAAAGTTAAGCATATGTGCAAGCGTTGCATGATCAGGGTCCTGGGATGCCAATTTGCAGTAATAATAAATTTGCATATACTCATGATCCCCAGCACTGAGTTTCCGGCTCATTATCGATAGTGAAATTTGTTTAGCTGTTTTTCATTTATTGATGTTATGAGCCTCCTTCTTTTTCTTAAGGTGAACTAAAAGTTGTTTTTCTCGCCACTTCTCAGCCATTGCTGATTTCATCCCTGTCTTTAATGTACGTGGGGGTTTTCCCTCCTGTTGAGACACTTAGAAATGCCCACCTTAACCATGTTAGTATCTGCTCATTTATGTTCGTGATGAAAGATCAGGTCACACTTCTTCAGCTGAAAATATGTTCCTTGCTGTATAAGAAAGCTGCAGAAATATCATGTGTAAATACGCAGCTAGGACTCATCAAACCCCTCTGCACAAGTCACGGCTTCTGTCTTCAAGGGGTTAGGCCCTAAATGAAATTGGTAGCAGCTGTAACCCATTTAGGACAGATGCCAGCTAAGGGAGAGGCAACCTGTGCACCTCGTTTTTAGCAGGTGGGTGGCATGGAAGCAGAGAAAAGCAAAGTATATCCTCACTGAAATTACAGTGCACATCCTAGTGAAGGAACACCTTCCTTCTTACGCTCAGCTGTGGTTTGTTATTGTAACGATTGGCACTTAAAGCCTATAATATAACCCCTAAAGAGCCTGGGGGTTGGCTCCTTGTTCTCAGAAGCAGCGGTGCATACAGTCCCTCTCTGAATGGATGGGGCAGAGCTGTGTGTCCACCCTCCTCTAGCAGGTACTAATGAGGACGTATGGATCCAGAGATCTTCCTCCATGGTGTACCCAGCACCCTCAGCCTACCTGCGGTTGCCTTCCAGCCCCCATCTAACCAAACAGTGGAGGAGGCTTGAGTGCAGCGTTTGACTGTGTGGTGAGTAAGGGGCTTCAGTGCTGCGGTAGGGAGGCAGAATGGGAGAGAACTGGGATGCAAGGGTAAAAATGGTGGTGCCTGGTGGGCAACAGAACAAGGGCATGAGTGTCTTAACCCAAATATGTAAAGTTTTCAAAGAGGGAGGGAGAAGAAATAATGGCCAAAATGGATAGTTGAGAGCTGCTATCTAGAGAACCACATGCTTTCCTGTCTGAATAACTGAGCTTGACAAAAGAAAAGGGGAATAGTGATGGGGAAGAGGAGATGGCAGCATTTAAAGGAGGGGAAAAAAAAAACCCCACAACCAGATTTATGGATTGTTAGGAAAATGAGAGGAGCATCAAACAGTAACAGTTTGCAAGAATGTCTCCCCTGAAGCAAAACAAAATTGAAAAAAAATCAAATTAATCTTAAGGCAATTCTCAATGATATCCTATATGCTACCTTTTTAATGAATGATTTGTATGCAACATTTCTAGGCTAAAAATATTACAGCCTAGTGAATCAGACAGCATAATCCCGCAGAAACAGCGGGAAAATGTTTACAATAAGAGGGGGAAAAAGGAAAGATCCTGTGGTTCTGCTCAGGTTCCATGAAACTATGTAAGCCTATGAGACTTGCTTATACTGTCACGTGGCTTGAACAGTCTTCTCGGGTTGGGGTTTTTTCTCCTTTAAAAATATTGCTTTCTTCAGAAAGGAAATTGTGTGCATGGAATACACAGGCTGTAAGCCACGAATGGGTAGCATCCTTCTGGATCGGACAACCTTAGGGTGCATCCATCTCAGAAATAACCTTGTCTGTGCTGAGAAGCATGAACAGAAATATACTCTGCACTTAAACACAGTGTACAACAGTTACATAAAACCAGTTTTTAAAGTAAGCTGTCCTTCCCAGTGGTCAATGTTATCTTAACTACTTGAATGACCAGAAACGTTAGATTCTCTCAACCATGTACCGCCTACTTCAAGCCCATTCAGAAATGATTCCATCTTGCATGGCTATTTTAGGCCTCCTCCCGCAGACCAAAGTTCAAGCAATACTACTGAAGGATGTTACGAGTGACAGTTGTACTGTGTCTCTCCTGCACACAGGAGCTGCCGCTGAAGGGCTTTATTTAACGGCGATGAAGCAATAGTGTCTTCTCCAGGCCCTGTACAGTGCCCATGCAGGCTGACCTCGGAGGCTGTGGCTGTCAGGTTCTGCAGATGAGTGTTGCAGACTGGTTGCCGAAGCAAACAGCCTATGTAGTCGTGTGGCCGCGTTCCGGATCTTCCCTTTCTATAGCGGGAAGAACGGAAGGCAGTTTGTAACGAAAGCATGCTCCGGGTGTGCTTCCCAAGCGTGCCGCTGACGAAAAAAATCTGCCGCTTTCATGACACAAGCAGTGGTTGAGACGGGTTCTGGTTCAGGTTACTTCAGGTGCCCGTCGAACTAAATTTACTGAAATAGCAGCGCTGAGACCGACACCGAATGGGCGCCTGGCTCCGCCGCCCGAGGGAGGGGGCGGCTGA
>NW_010534032.1:0-12281 GCF_000687285.1 Phaethon lepturus | reverse complement strand
CCAAAACCTTGCCACGCAAACCCTATACAAACAGAAAAAGAAGGGAAATATTATTATTAATAATATTAATCAATGTACAAAAATAAGTCATGCACAGTTCAATTCCTTACCACTCACCAACTGATGCCCAGCCATTTCCCAGGCAGCAGCCCCCACCCAGATGCCCCCCTAGTTTAACTACTGAGCACGATGTCACACGGTAGGGAACACCCTTTGGCCAATTTGGGTGGGCTGTCCTGGCTGTGTCCCCTCACAGCTTCTTGTGCCCCCCCAGCGCCCTTGCTGGCAGGGCAGTATGAGAAGCTGAAAAATCCTTGACTTAGTATAAACACTGCTTAGCAACAACTAAAACATCAGTGTGTTATCAACATTATTTTCATCCTAAATCCAAAACACAGCTCTATACCAACTACTAAGAAGAAAATTAAATCTATCCCAGCTGAAACCGGAACAAGATTATCGTGGGGCAAACTGCAGTAGAGAGAAGCTGTTAAGTGAGAAACTGCAAAAAATGTTAAGCTTCGCTCAAATAACTATTCTCTCAAGTAGAGAAATAAAATAATAGAATGTCATCTGTCTTAATATCTATGAACTTTCCAAAATTTGTTTGTTAAAACAAACAAAAAACCACAAACTTGCCATTTATACATTAACTATTTTAAGACTTGTACTTCTGGTTTAAAAAAAGAAAAAAGAAAAAGGAAACAATACTTCTCTTATCACTGTTGTGGGTTTTTTGTTTTTTTTTTCTTTTATATTGGTACAGATAATGTCTTGAGAGAGATCTTTTTCAAAGAAATTGGCAAAATTATACCACCCTTTGTATTTAAATTTTAATGAAATGGCAATTGAACCTCTGCAAGAATTAACATTTTAGATGTTACAAAATAAAAGATCTAGGTGGAAAAAGCTAGAAAGAATGAAATGTAAATTGTTTTCAGAGTTTCAACTAAATTCAGTCAGTGTAAGACTTTCTTTTCTTCTTCTGTCTTTCCGAAAAAAAAGTTGCATTGCATTTGCCTTTTAATGTCAAAAGAATTATGGTGTGCCACTTAAATTTTGGTCCAATTTTTTGTTAATTATGAACTGTCTCCTAAATTAATATTCTCTTTCCTGACTTTTAGAAGTATACAATTTCCCACAATTAAATGCAAACCTCTTTTACTGAAATAGTAATCCCTGAGATAATTCTATCAAATTTCCATGGTATACAATAAAAATCATATGAGTATAAATACAACAGACTAACAGAAGTTGAAATAATTTTATGCCCTATTCTGAGGTGCAGCCTATAATACTGTTACTGATAATTTCACAAAATTATTTTAATTAACACATTCTGTTGGTATTTGACTAATTATGTTAACTTTGAAAGTATTATTTTAGTTAGCATGGATTATATTCCAGTAGCAAAGAGCAAAAGGACAAACTCATTGGTAAATCCTACTGGACTGGTGATAAATGACAATTATTATTTCCAAAATAATGATAACAGGTTGAGTGCTATAAAACCACAAAAGAACTAGGAGGATTAAAAAGAAAGCATGCAATACATGACAAAAGCAAAGAAATTTTTGGTTGTTCTGTGCCATGCCTTAGTTTTTACTCCCATCCAGGTGAGTATGAAATAAAGTTGTTTTCAGATGTAACATTTTCAGACTCATAGAAAGAGCTATACAAATTGCTTGACAATTGATAACTGGGATCAAATTTAAACTCATGTCATTACTCAAATTAATCAGCTGTTAAAGGAAGTTAGAGGTAACTTCTAAAATTATATAAAGGCTTACAGAAAAAATGTCTATCATTAAATTCATATTTACTGATAATATCTAAATCATTGTACCATTAACATTTCTCTTCATAAGTTTTTCTTCTGTTAAAAAAGATAGGGTTTAAAGCAGATCAGTAGATAAGTTACGACCAAATTTTATAATCACTTATTACACCTTTCTTTCTTCTTTCTAATATTTTTTAACCCTTAGTAAACAACTCTAACATAGAGGCACACTGTAAATTGATGGGTTTTTTTTTTATTTCTGTGTGATTAGTAACACATGCAATTATTGCATATTAATAGGAATATAAAGCAAATTTAATCATTTTCTCTGTATAGGCAATCAGTCGGTCTGATTCATTTGAAATCCCATCGGTTCTTCAGGTCACATAGCAAGAGGAACAAGAAAAACATAAAGAAAAATTAAACAATCTGAAATAGTAGATTTACCTTTAACTTCTGGCCAGGACATTTCTAACATCTAAAATGACTTTTATATAATTTCAAGAAAATTATCCAGCTGTCAGTGTAATAGTGGACTTTTGCTCAAGGTAAGGAACCTAAAATAACAAAATAAAAATATGTATTATGCAGGAATGTAATAGCATCCTCACCCCTGGTAGTCCAGTAAATATAATTTTACAATAACTCCTGAAAGACCACAGATTTTTAATTTACCTGATAATGTAAGTTTCAGGACTTTTCTGGCTTTTCTTGGGGTGAATTAATTTTAGTTTGTTTTAGTTGTCACTGCCTAAATTTATTTTAACTTTCACTTATAGGGATAACAAGTTGTTTTTCCATTTGAACCATTTTTGACTCCAGAATAAAATGTGATGTCAAAGAAACCAGACATAGAATGGTATCACGCATTACAGTAATCAATCAATGGTCACTACAGGAGCACAATTTTGTACTGGTCAGCTAAAATCCCAACAATAGATCCCAACAAGATAACAAAAAGGAACTGAAATCTGGAAGAGCTGGGATCTTTTAAAAAAAAAAAAAAAGAAAGCACTCAAGCAAACTTTGGTAATAATATGTCTAAAACCAAAACCAAATACACTCCAGACTGAGGAGGAAGAAATCATCAGCATTATGTATTGGACAAAGAGGGGGAAGAAATCTCCTCTGTATTTCTAGTGAAACCTAGTGAAGATTTCAGGGTACTGGCAATTTGCTATAACCCTTCGTCCCATTACTTGCTTGAGGAATCCTTCTCTGCACCAATTCAGGGGCAGCACAGCTTCTACTCCTGTAAATAGGAACACCCAGCTGCACGCTATGCTCTGGACGGTGCTCGAGGGAGCAATTGCCTGCATATGGAGAGGCCCTCCCAATGACCCTCAATCATCCATGCACCTCCAGTGGTCAATCCCATTGATGTATGTCAGTGGTTTTGTCATGCAATCAACATCATATAGGGAAAGTGCTTAACACTATCGGCCATAAATATGTATGTAGTTTGCATATTGCCTAAACTCAAACTGAATTCAAGCAGCCTACCCAGATAAAAGAGATGCCAGATTGTGGTCCTTTTGAGCACACCACGTGTCCATGCTCTCCCAGAACCAACAGCTCAACTACATTAACAGGGGTTCTTACAGAGGTATGAAAGTAGAGTTCAAGCAAATCTGTCTGATTTGTACACACTACTATTCAACTAGTGTATTAGTATTGCTCCAGTTGTGCTTTTTTCTGACACCAGTCCAGCAGATTGCTCTGAAAATGTTTATCTCATTGGTTTCTCCTTTCGAGACAGGCACAAATGCCCACAGAAATCTTGAGTTACTCCTTCCTCCCAACATCTCTGCTATTTGAACATGTGCAAAAATGTGTCTCTGGGCACTTAAGCAAGAGCTGAACTATAGACCTTTTGTAGCTCAAAGGTTAAGCATCAGGTTAAAACATTATTTTGGGGTGTTGTAATCCTTTTTGAGCATTTAACATGACATAGCCTGAGACAGTTGCATTTGATTTGCATTTAGTCTTCCACTCACAGTGGACCAATCAAAGTTACTAATCATTGCATTACATTAGTTTTCAATACTTGGTTAAAGTACGTATGTTCTAAGTAAAGAATGAATGTACATGGAGTAGATCTATTAGGGCCCAATCTGTGGTCCAATACCAACATAAAAACAGATGACAAAAAATAGTCACAGGAGCTTGACTCTCAGAAGGATGAGTCATATTAATTTGGCAGATTTCTTTTATTCTTCGTGTTACTGGCCTAATTTTATCTTTCATTCTTTATTTAATATTACCTAATGTTCATGAAAACAAGACCTGTTCATCACAGTCAAAGAAATAATTTGTGGTTGATGTTAAATTTTAGAAAGATAGTCTCAGGCTGTCAAGAATTCTGAGCACTTCATTGTAAGAGTTTTTGTAAGAACTGAAGTCATCTGAGAAAGAAAAGTTCAAAATAATTTTCAGAACTAATTATGGGAGGGTAGAGAAGACTAATTCTATTCCTCAAGTCATGCATACACATGCCCTCACACTGAGGCTTTTTATTTATATCTCCTAGAAAACAGTATATCGTCTGCACGAAACATCTGGACAGAGGTGCAACTGGTGCATTGCTTTCTAGAAAACTGGCTCTTTAAAAACTGGACAAGTCACTAATCATCATCTAACTGCAAATCTGCTGCTGTAAAATGCTCATGAGTGCAAAATAATAACAACTTCATGCAGGATGCAGAAGGTATCACCCAGTCTGACAACATAGAAGCAGCTTGTAATCTTTGAAAAAAGAAAACATTTCTAGTTCTAAGGAAAACTATAAAACAGTTGTACTGTGTCCTTTCTGTCTGTCATGGTTACTAGTTTCTGTTTATGCATTTAGGAATATGATTGACGCTTGTAGTTCTTTCATCAGAGGGAGAAACACATACAAGAAAGTGTATTATTTTAACATTTGAATAATAATATTCACACATTTTAATACAGATGTCATATATTAGACATTAATTTCACATTTGAGGAGGCATGGTGGGAGGAGTGTGCCTTCTATATTTTGCAGTTTGAGATGAACATCACACACTCTGAAATTCTCAGGTCAGCCATAAGAGAATGCATTCCTTGTAGACAAACAAGCAGAAAATTCCAAGGTGCCAGTACAGCCAGGCATGGCCTTTATTCCAAAGGTGTAAATACGTTAAAAAATAACTTTCACCCAAGAGAACAAAATGTTTGAGGCTATAAATTGAGAGCTTGACCATGATTCAGAGAAGGTTTGTGTCTGTTTGCTGACACCTGTTTAATAATTTCATGTTTAACTAGTGACCAGAATGGATAAACGAGGATTTGGCAGTTGATGTGGAAGGGAGCACCCGGGAGGCCATGAGCTGCTGCTCAGAGCTTTTTTGGGACTGCAGGACACAGCATGGTGACAGTGGCAACATTGCAGGGTGATCCCCAGAGCCAGTAAGATTGACTGACTGAGTGAGTCAGAGACCTTGGCCTTGGAAGAACTCCTGGAGATGGAGGTTGCTGCCTTGGTGGCATAATCTGTGGAACATGCACACAAATTGTGGAGCCACTAGGCCAAGAGAAGTGATGAGCAGACTGTGTAGCATCAAGAAGGATGGTTGAGGGATCTGCAGCTTATTTGCAGAGACTCTGGGAGTGGGGGAGAGATGTGCAAGCTCACGTTGCACAGAACAAGGGACAGTCAGAAGGTATGTTGAGTAGGTGGAGGGTGTTATGGAGAATCCCATGACAGTGGAAGCCAGAAACTTGTGACTTCTGGCAGCAGGAAGGTTATTTTTCCACTTGCAGATATCACTGACGAGGTATAGGATCATGGTAACTAGGAAAGATGAACGAACTGTGCCCAAGAGGCATCTAAGTCAGCTGGGCTGGATTTGAGGTCTGGAAACAGTGCCACCAGGGGAAGGTAATAGGTGGTTGTAATCAGAGCCTCTGTTCTTCAGCCAGCTGAGGCACTTACCTGTGAAGCTGACTTGCCAACTTTACCTACCAGAGACTGAGATCTGCTATGTTTTAGAGAGACTACTAAGAGGCAGCCAGGCCACCAACTATTACCCCTTGCTCCTCATCCATATGGGCTCCAACAATACTGTCAGGAGAGACACTGCGTGTTCTAGGAGTGACCACAGGGTCCCAGGGGCCAAGATGAATGGCATGGAAGCCCAACTTGTGTATTCCCTGGGCCTGCCAGTGAAAAGGAAAGGTCGAATAGGAACAGATGCACCTTGTAGGTCATCATATGTTGCAGGCAGGGTATGGGCTTTTATGACCACAAAGACTTATTTGAGAAACAAGGACTGCTGGGGAGATGCAGGACCCATTTGACAAAAACAAGGTAGCAGCATCTTCACCAACAGATTTACCAATTTAATGAGGGTGACTTTACCTTAAAAGCACTGAGAGATGGAGCTCAAAGCCCAAAGCAGAGAACAGAGGCAAGGAGGACAGTGGAATACAATGTGATGGAGTATTCTTCCACGCTTCCCCTGGGAAAGCAGCATGACTGGAGGCACGTGTCAAGTGCCTGCATGTGAAAACAAGCAGAATGGGAGACAAACAGGAAGAATCAGAACTCTATATAAACTGCAGAGTTGTAGCCTCATTAGGGTCATGGAAAAGTGGTGAGGTGTCTTGTGCAATTGGAGTGGAACAATGACAGGGCATGGGCTCTCCAGGGAGTAAACCATTCACTGTGGAAGGAGCTTAGATCTCTGATGTAGGTTAGACATACCACCTTAAGTGGCTACACTGTGGAGAGATAAATGCTATACAAGTAGCTAACTTGAAACAAAGCTTTATCATTAATCCATGAAGTTTGATCTCTGTTGAGTGGCATTTGATAAACCCAACTTCTTGAAAATTGCTACATTGCTGTTTCATCATCACTTTGATATTCCAAGCTCTGCTTATGGTTTTAAGCACTGAAACAGCAGGCCAAACAAGTTAGTGCCCCAGATTTAATTTGTAATATTTCTGGACTAAGCATTTCACCTTTATTGTACCCTTTTCTACTGAGCAGATATAATCTGATGACTGACTCTTTTACAGTTGCTACAAAGAAACAATAAATACTCTTCTGACTAACCAGGGCATCTAATCATCTCTGGCAATCAAAGGATTTGTAAATGTCACTGCACTTTGTCACATCCCTCCAACTGCCAGTGCAGCAGTGATGATTTCACTTGAGTGCTAAATTCTCTTGTCTGACCTCCAAATACAGCACACATGAAGAATAAAAGCTGAAAGCTGGCATTTTCACATAGAAAATCCTTAATCAAAGTTGTTGAATGTGTTTATGTTCAAGTGAGATAGGTTCCCAAATACATTTTAATTAAAATATTTGACATAGCCCATTTTCTCCACTTCTGCTTCTTAGGATCTTACTTGAATAGAATTTTAGGTCCAAGCTTAGAACTTTCCTGTGTCCTGTGTATTACTAATGAGGTCTGTAAACTGTAAGGTGTATCGTGTTTAGGGACAGACAGAACGGATGTCCATCAAAAGTGTTTACAGGATATAACGCTTATTATGGGAAGAAAGTGAGCTGTATCATTTAAAAAGACAGCTTAACATTTAATTTTTTTTAGCCTTTGAGTCTTTTTTTTTTAAATACTTCTTCTCCTACTTTATGTGACCATAATGTGTTATAAATGGCATAGGAAATTTTAAATATTTTTTCTTGTATTGCTGCCATTATTCTATAACTTTTCTGCTTTTTCTCAGAAATTATGGATAAACAAACATATATACATATAATACCATATTACTTTCCTAACAGAAATAATATGAAGTTTTGCTATATTGTTAATTACAGGAATCAACAATTTAGTCCAGCTTTGCAGAAATTCAGTAAAGTGAGAGTTTGAGGCCCAAAAGAAACAAACCAGAAACTTCAGGGGGAAAAAACAACACCAAAAAAAAATCAAAATTATATTTCTGGTGCTGAGCTTTTAAGTGAGACTTGTCATCAGATGTGTTTAACCACAGCAGATGTCTACTTCAGAGCTAACTGTCCAAACTCACTGTGCTCCCTATACAGGGAGAAATGGATATAGCCTGGGGAGGATTCTTGTTATCATAAAGTTTATGCCTAAGTAGCTGAGATCAATCATGCCCCAGCAAAGTCTATTTTTTTAATGAGCTATAAAAGCAGTCTGGGGCAATGATATCAAATGTATATATGTACATTGTGGCCAAGTTTAATCCCTTCTACACAGCTGGAAGTCTCTAATTTATAGAAGACATTATAGTGGGCTTTGTTTGATCTATGGGCAATAGTAATGTTTTTGCTTAAAATGTTGTATCAAAATATTGCATTAGTATTCTGTAGTGGTCAAAAAAGCAAGCTAAATGTCATTATTGACTAGGAAGGAAAAAGAAACAATATATTTTTGTATGAATCTATTGCCTGCCTGTGTCCTGCTACCTGGACCTGCTACCTAAAAAGTACAGTAGAATCAGAAAGACAGAAAAGGGCAACAAGAATGATCAATGTAATGGAATAACTTTGGTATGATGAATGAGTAAATAAGCTGGCACTCTATAACCTTGAAAAGACACAACTGAGATTCTATAAAGGATTTTAAAATTATGAGTGGCACAGAGAAGGTGAATAGATATGATTGTTCACTTCTCATTATGTGAAAACTAGGCAATTTCACATGAAAAAAACCACTGACACATTTAGAATGAAAAAAGAGGTTAGATGAGAGACATACTAGATATTAGACAAAAAGAGATTAGACAAATTCACAGTACAAAAAACCCTGATGTATAGTATAAACAGAAAAATTACTTTTGTCTTTGTTTTAAGGAGCTCATTTACAAATAGAAAGTAAAAAGTATGTGACAGGAAAAAAGCAGGAAACAGGTTCAACAATTGATTCAAATCTGTCCTGTAGGGTCCCTGATTACAAGTCTTTTAATTGGAACCTTTGGAAGGATCTGAAGAGAAAAAAGGTGCTGTAGTGAAAGTCTAGTTATATCTATTCTTAAGGGCTGTGCATGTTTTGGTGCAAAGGTGGATTCCAGCGCAGCCACATCTTCAAGAGTCACATGTAAAACTCTAAATTCTGCCACCTTGGGAGAGTTATTACTCCTTAGAGGCACTGTTCTAAAAGCCAAATGAGATGCACATGTTCAGATTTTACCTACAAATAGGACAAATATTTCAATTTTCAAGGCTGAAAACATGACCTAATACACTAAATCACACTATTACACTGTGTTCCTGAAGCAATTGTTAACTTTTTTAGTTTTCACTGCAGAAACCATTCATTATTTATGAGCAGGCCAAGTAGCTTTATCTTCAAAGAAAGACTGGAGAACTCACTGACATCCCTGAGAGATGGCTTCTTTTTTTTATTTTTTTTTAATTGAACTATTTATTTAAAGACTTCATTATGAACTTAAGAGCCTCATTTCAAACACATTGTTGGAAAATCCTGGTTTTCTTTAACAGTTTTTCAGCAAGAAGCAGAGTGGAACCTTGTCAGGTAGAAAGGATGAAACCCATGTGATATATGCTCCTCGATTAGGAGAAGAAAAGGATTTCAAAGGAACACATCTTACTATAGTGCTTGTGACACTGCAGATGTGTGAGCTCTGCTGTTTCCATATCAGTATAATTAAGCCGCAACCCTGCAAACACTTTATAGATAAGTAACTTTAGACATAATTAATATACCCTAATTTTAGCAGTTAAAAAAATTAGCATTTAGTTTAATCTAATTATCCAGCCTCATTATATAGAGACCAAAGAGTGGCAGAGGTTCCTCCTAAAACTGTTATTTGAGATTAATTGTCATCTGTAGAATTTTGTCTCTCTCATTGACTGAAAAGGGAGATAAATTCTTATTTAGAAGAACATCCAGACCTATGCTTAGCTGTCCACCATCTCTACATCTGATCTAGTCCTATGGGCTACTTTCATTATTAATGAAGAAGACTAAATATCACCAAAAGGCAATTTCTCAAAAATGCAAATCGAAGGTAGCTGAAAAGAATTATCAGCTGCAGATGCCTAGTTTTCTGTTTTGACTGTGTAAGACTGGTTCAGAATTATACATCTACACTTTACTGTTAAAATTAGTCAGGTGAATGCCACTTGCCCTTACCTTTTTATTGCTCAGGTTAAACATATGGAATCAAAGTGCTTCTGAAAAATCTCAGTGTGCCTCTCTCTGCATCCGCAGCTGTCTAAACACATTTAAACACTTGACTACCTAAAACTTAGCCTCTCATGTAAAATAAAGACTAGTAATTTTCTACCTCACAAGGACAGTGAAATTTCAAATGCGCTAAAGACTGTGAGATGACCATTACTACAAAAAAAAAGGACAAGAGTCAACATGAAAAATCTGCACAATTAAGGTTTTATCATTATATTCAATATAACACTGGTGGACACAGTTGTTCATTATAGATATAGTATATAGAAGTCATTGTATTGCCTTAGGTTTTTTGTCTGTCTCTGCAAAATTCAGGCAACACCTTCCAGAAAAAAAATGAGGGTTGGCTGTACTTTTAGACATATACTGAAACTATATTAGTCTCTCTTCCACACATGAAAAATCTTTCCATTGATATAGAGTGACATTACACTCTAATAGACATAATAAAAATAATTCTCAGTCTCACTGAGCATTTATCTTTTACATTAAAAAAATCTTTTTAATATTTATCTTTTATCTTTTTTCAACCTACATAAAAAAAAAATCTTTTACATCTTGTTGCCACCAAACTACATCTTGATTTTTTGTGATCAGTCTTTTTTTTTTTTGAGGGGGAGACAGTTTGTCTCTGTATTTCAGGCTGTTGGTCAGACTTGACAGCAAAATGTACATATCAATCTATCAACAAAATTTTGAATGGTTATCCCCTTTTTTATTCTCGGAACTTATTAAAGTTCCTCACCATTCCTTATAATGCACTGAATCCAATGAAAATATTGTTAACTATCCAGTGTGGAAATTGTCAAAGTATTTCAGTAAATGTTTCCTTCTGATTGGGCTGAAAAAGGCACTTTTAACACTCTTACTGTCACACGTTTGGTTGCAGCTGGCTTTACTCTCTGTCACATTACATAGCGTACTGGTTTTGGCTGGGGTAGAGTTAATTTTCTTCAGTGTAGTTCATGGGGTGTTGTGTTTTGTATTTGTGATGAAAACAGTGCTGACAACACACTGATGTTTTAGTTACTGCTGAGCAGTGCTTACACAGAGTCAGGGCCTTTTCTGCTCCTCACACCACCCCACCAGCGAGTAGGCTGAGGGTCCACAAGAAGATGGGAGGGGACACAGATGGGACAGCTGACTCCAGCTGACCAAAGTGATGTTCCATACCATATGACATCATGCTCAGCAATAAAAACTGAGGGAAGAAAGAGAAATGGGGGATGTTTGGAGTGATGGCATCTGTCTTCCCAAGTAACCATTACGTGTGATGGAGCCCTGCTTCCCTGAGATGGCTGAACCCCTGCCTGCCCGTGGGGAGTGGGGAATGGATTCCTTGTTTTGCTTTGCTTGTGTGCGCGGCTTTTGCTTTACCTGTTAAACTGTCTTTATCTCAAACCATGAGTTTTCTCACTTCTATCCTTCTGATTATCTTCCCCATCCCTCCGTGGGGGAGTGAGCGAGTGGCTGGGTGGGGCTGAGCTGCCAACCAGGGTTAAACCACAATGCATAGTTTCCTAGCCTTTACTTTGGAGAGTAAGCTTTCACTCACGAGGGTGGCTAATGTCCATGTCCAATCGTTCTGTAAGTAGAATATGTGGGAACCATCTGACATCTTTCAGGCTGAAAAAACAGGTGTGATGGATTTCTAGGAATATTACTTCAAAGGTCTGCCAGGTAGTGTGATCTCAGAGACAGGACAGGCTATTGAACTGGAACTCTACACACAGACTGCATTCAGTTGCTTTCCCATTTGTCTATAGGTAGCTGTTAACAACTCTTTTGAACTTACAATGCCTCAGTCCCCGTGTAAGTATGGACATAATGATAACTGTAATAAAATAAACTCTTATAATTCACTGAGCTAAAGAATGGAAATCATAATTGTAGTCACTACTAATAATAATCAGTACTAATGCCTAAAGGCTGTTACCAGGTACATGTATCTTAGGTGAAATAATTCAGATTATTTCAAAAGATAAGGAACAAATACAACCACATCCTTAAAATTAACACTACATTAATGTTTTCCATGAGTCTTTCCAGAAAGGTTGAAATTAATAGGATGAGTCCTGTGCTGAAAGTAAGGCCTATGCTTAAATTCTTGCCTGTCTGGAATGTCATTATGCACTCTTTCACATCTAAAGGTATATCTTTTTTCCTACAAAAAGCCAATGTAAAAAAGATTTAATGCACTCTGAGGATGTGAACAACACATGAAACTAGGTTTTGTTATTCTTCTAGGGAAAACAAAAACAATAACAAAACCTA
Organism: Phaethon lepturus; assembly: GCF_000687285.1. NCBI lineage: Eukaryota > Metazoa > Chordata > Aves > Phaethontiformes > Phaethontidae > Phaethon > Phaethon lepturus. The sequence goes on along the minus strand of NW_010534032.1, from coordinate 62 downwards.
TTTGAGAAGGTTAAACTACTTTATTTCAACCATAATTTCACAGAATCACAGAATCACAGAAT
>NW_010534031.1:0-43351 GCF_000687285.1 Phaethon lepturus | reverse complement strand
AAATTCTGACGACGGCACCAACCCCTGAGCCCTAATGATACTGATTTCAACAGTGTCATTAGGTAGTTATGGTATGATTGTTAATAATAAAAAAGCATTAAAAATTGTTGTATATTTGAAAGGGAGGAGGATTATGTATTATGACAACTTTTGTGTACGCTGTGGCAGATGCCAAATAATACCTATTTGAGATAAACATTTTAAATAAGAATGCCTGGACAATTACCTCACAAGAGTTCTCAGAGAGTTAAGGGAAGAGGGATCCAGTGTGTCAACGTGAATTTTTAAACAAATCTTAGACTGTGTGTACAAACAGAAACAGTGCTACTGTTAAAGGTCATTATTTGAAAAGGATAAATAGAATATCCTAGGTTACAGTTTGCCTAATATCAGTCCCAAATAAACAGAAATGTTGGCAGAGATTTGACTGATACAGGTTTAAAAGCAAGATAAATAATAATACAAATCAGTATTTTGCATAAGAATAGGTTTTATCAACTAAAATTTTTTACAATTCTTGGTTAAATTAAAAGGATAATGGAATATGCTTAGATTTTGTAGAAGCATTTAACTCAGTAGTACACAACATCCTGGTGAAAAAAACCAGAAACAAACCTCTGCTAGTTCAGTAAAGTATACATTAAATTCATTAAATATTGACCGACAGATTTCAACAGATTTGAATCAGGGATCATCACTTAGTTGGTGACGTCAAAGGTAAATTTCCTATCAACTGCAAGAATAAGAAACACACTTAGTGTTAATTAACATTTTCATTTGTGAAGTGGAGCTACGAAAAAATTTCTTGCTTATGAAGTCTTCCAATTACAAAAAGGCCACATGAGTGAAAATAAAGAGGAAGGTAAATGAATTACAGCAGATCATCTGGTAAGTGGATCCATTCAAAAGAAAACTGCACAGACAGACCAGCAGAAAGATACATATCTACATTAAAAAATAAGATTGTCGAAGTTTCATAATGGTGCACTTTAATTTGGAAGGCTGTATGACTGGAAAAGTTTTACAGCTCCTACCGGACAAGCAGCTCAGCTTCAGTTTCTCTTACAACACTGTGGCCAAAAGGCCTAACACACTACTTGGCTGTGTGAACAGAGCAGCTGTGATTAGCAGTAGGAAAGTATTTTTAATTTGGAAATTTGTAATACTGCCTAATAATGAGAATAACCACTACAAAGAAATTTGCAGAACTAATAATTATGGTAATTAGTAACAATCAAAAGTTATTAAGTCAAAAAAACAAGTTTTTTTCAAGGAATCAGCACATTAACTAGTAGTATTTTTTCCTGAAATATATCAAAAGATATCAGGTGAAACAACACCTTTGCGAAAAGTCTTTCCCACTGTTACAAACTTTCTCGATTTAACAAGAAAATTAAGACAAATTTGAAGCTAAACTAATATGAAAGCCTGTTTATGTTTATAGTGCTACTGACTTGGAAACTTATCAGTGAAATTCTTTATTGGTGTGTGCTTTTTTCTGGTTCAATTTTTAACTTACTTGAATTTGTAATTTAAGTACATAATTTTGATTTTGTGCATTTATACCCTGCCCCATGGAGAGGGTAGTTCATTATTTGATGGGCTCATCTCTAAAATAAAACTTGATAAAATATGATCATTCTGGTAATACAAGAATGAGCGGATACCCGATGGCAAAACAGCAGGTTTAAAACACACCAAAAGAAATACATTTTCACCGAATGTATAAAAGAGGGTTTAAAAGTGGATTCACGGAGGATACTTCAATTTGGGGCAGTTAATGTGGTACAGATATGATGTGGAGCTCAAGAAATCTTTAGACACCCAGCTTCTGGAAACTTGTACCATTTATCCACAGAAAAGTGATGCTTTGGCTGCCAAAACTGTAATTTTTCCATAAACACCTGTTATTGGCCACTGCTGGGAGACAAGACACTGGGCTAGACAGATTTTTGCTCTGATGTGGAATGCTCCTTGTTCACCTTTAACATGGATGCTCACGTTGAACTCACACCTGTCATTAAAGTGAAGGCACCAGTTGGGTACCACATTGAGATAGGGAACCTAACGTTTAGCAGAACACAGAGGGTGCCTGCAATATAGAAGTGCCCTACAGGACTGTCTGTCAATACAATGCAGAATTCACAGCTTTTCTGAACTGGGAAAAAATGCATCTATTGCTGCTAAAATATAAAACAGACAAGTTTTTACAGTGGAACAAAATTTACTTACATCAGTATTACAGGAGCGATACCGCTTCCTTTCTCCAAGACAATATTTGCCTCCACCTGAAGGCCTGGAAAAACATGTTGTATGTGTTACTAAATGTATTAGTACAAACACAAGTTCATGAAGTATACTAATGCATTATTAGTATAAATACAAGTCCAAGAGATATATATCATATAAATAAAAATAAAAGTACATGGGATTTTTTAAGGTGAGATTTTAAAATATTTTATTTAATAAGAATTCTAGCATTGACTTGAATTGGAGCAGATACAAAACAGTACTGGGTACTTGAAAATCATCACTCACACAGTATTCATCTAGTTTGCATAGATCCCAAGCAATACAAGGATATAACTGTTTTTCAAACATACTAAAAAGGCATTGATTTTAACTATTTGCTTACTTTGCAAAACTACAATGAGAAATGTGTTAACAACCTATGTGGTTATTTCATTTCGTAACAGTAAAAAACTTTTTTTTTTATATTCTTATATTACACTTGAAAATATAGCAAAATGAAGAAACACTGCCTTCTAAATACTGCAGCCAGCAAAGACTGCATTTTTTAGTTCAAGAATCTGATTCTGATTTGTATCAGGCAGTATTAAATCTGAGGAAACTCCAGTGTAAGCAGGTTTCTATTAGTGTGAAGACGACATTGGCTCTTAAATTCCCAAACTATTCAAGAACCTTATCTGTCCTCCACAGTGGTCAAATAATGAATTAACATTGACTTAAATGGATGATTAATCAGACATCAGCTCTTTCGCTCATAACTTGAAAGCAGAAAGGAAAAACACTTGGTGTTTGTCTTCTAATAAAGAAATCAAAGAATTTACAATTAACTGCAAAGAAAATCAATACTATTTTTCACATTACAGCTATTTAACCAGATAACACTATCCTTGAACCAAAAGGAATTTTCTTCCTAATGCAGACATACCTTCTACCCCCAAAACCATTTGCTTGCTGTACTGTTAAACATTTAAAATTTAATCACCTTTCAACATATCAATCTATATATGTGGTGACAGGAGTGGTTAAAAAATCTTAGGAAATTACTCATCCTCCAAACAAACATTTCACTAGCATTTTTACTTACTGCTCTGAAAAAAATAATGGATTTAGTTTATTATTCTCTGAGTAACATAGTCTGACATGTTATCGATGCATATGAATAATTTTTGCTTTTGAATCCATTCAGTAAGTAGTGATATTTTTTGCCAGATTTGATAATTATTGCTGATGATAGGAGGTGAACAGGCCACCTTAAGGAGCAGTAATGTGCTATTTTGGTGTCTGTCTTGCAGAGCACAGTGGAAAGCTGATGTACAGCCTGGCTTGCAAAACACGGGTATAAGCAACAAAGAACCTAAGTGTACTGAGAGGAGAAGATAAGGAGTGACAAAAGCCAAAGAATGGATTTACATGAAAGAAGCACAAAAGCTTAACGTTTTCAAGAAAAAGCGGTCTTAAAAACTAATAATGGTGATGGAAATGGGATTATGGGACATGACGAGAACAAAGTACGGAGGAATAAAACTATCCTTCTCCAAAGACCTATAGCTGTGATGAGGTAACCAGAACAGGACAAGCAGCAACAGAGAAAAGCAGTGATTAACTCAGCAAAGAACAGCAATGGAAGTAAGTAAGCATTCCTCATCTGAGAAGCGCTAGTGACAGAGAAAGGAGCACTTACCTGACAGACCTTCTCGGGAACAATGCTGGGGACATTGGAAAGCAGACAGATGACAGGACCAGTACAGATACACATAACGGATCAAGCTGTAATGGAGAAGCTGGCCCCTCGTGAGAGAGAGTAGATGGACCAATAGGGAGTAATGGCAGGGAGACAAGTTGCTGAATTGTTTTAAGAGTTAGTGGGGAGTCACAACTAGGTGTTGGACACGACAACATACAACTGTATTGTATGCAACACAGTATGACCAACTATGGTTTATATGTAAGCAGTTGTGTGCAAAAGCTTGGAAATACTGTGTTGTTCTTTTTAATAGGTAACTGGCAACAGTTATTTTATATCCTAGAAAAGTATTAGAGGTAATATGTCTTAAGAAACAAACCTATCTAAGGTATAACTTAAATATATTTTGCATGAACAGCAAGTTGAGAAAGAAAACCATTCTGGTTACTGCAAAATATAAATCCAGCTATCTTTACAGTACATAAGATACATTAAAAATGTTAAAAGTATGTCTAGTGAACTTCTCCTGTTTAAGTGTTTCTGTCTGCTATTTTGAAGACAAATGTTGGCAAACTAGCAAAACATTTTTACAGATAACATGTGAAACCACAGTTTTGAATAATTTCCAAATGTGTCTTTTTGTTGGCTCTGGCTTACTTTAGCTACTTACGCTGGACTGTCACAGTGTCTTATAGATGAGGAGACTCCTCCCCCGCAGGTCCTGCTGCACTCTCCCCATATTGACCACGGACCCCAACCCCCATCCATGCTCTGGGGCCAAGTGCCAAAAGGGACGCACTCTCCCTGATAACACCACTGAAAGATTTCACAAAAAACCACAAAATTAGCTTCCAGGCTAGAAGAGTTATCAGGACAGAAAAATATAAGGGTCAGGCAATGTCCAATTATAGGCATTAGCATTCTCTGTATAGATAACAAGGCTAATATTTTACTTTTTCTAGCCATGTTTAGACATTGGTGAGGGTGTGTGTGATTTGTTAATTGTCTTCACTAAGTCCTGAATTATAGGTCCCTAACAAACAGCATAAGTTAAAGCTAGTTTAAAATAAAGATTTTCTTTTTTTTCATACATACTCCTTAATGTTTCACATTAAAGGAAATGAAAGTTGCTTACATTCTTTTAAACACTAAGATTCATTTCTAAGACCAGTTTAGTAAAACACCTTCCACTTAGAATTCATGTAGGGGCTTCATTTACGCAAAATGAAAAATTCCGCCCGATAGTATTTTTAAGTATTCCCCGACATTTTAAGAAAGAAAATCTGGCCAATGTTACAATGGAAGAAGAATTTGTTGCAGTACTTAATTTATACTAACCCTACAGACATAATAAAAGTAGTGCCAAAGTGTTAGACATGGTACAGAAAATCATTATATAATAGTGACTGGCCACTTGCTCAGGGACAGAGAAACACACACAACTTCTGTGTCCAAAATCAGGCATACAAATTTGACAAAAAGCACTGAGAGAAGCACAGAAGACATGGACAGATACACATACCCCTGTCCACCCATAAACACTACTGGAAGACTCAGTGTTGACTTTATACTAATAGGTACAGCAAAGTCTTCTCGTAGTTCCTGAGTCCTAAGGTTCACCTAAAGCCTCAGACCAAGCAACATGGAACATATGTAAATAAGTAAATACAGCCATTTACAATCACCTGAATTACTCTAGGTTTTTCCGAAAGAAGCTGAAGAGAGAATTTAACCTTCAGACATTACTTAGAGAGGAAAAAAAAAAAAACCCTAGGAGTTTGATATTTTGATATGAACAAGGATCATACAGAGTGTTAGAAGAAATGTACAAGAGTATTAAAGAAAATCAATGAAGACCCTTACAGATCCTTATTTTTTCATTAGACATATAATTTTGAATAAAAGGCACTTCTAGACTGTCAAGTATGTCGGAGTCTAAGTGTGTAGCTCTCAAGAATGTACATTAAAATTATATATTAAAATGTGTAGCTTATCATCAGCAAACGTGCCTAGATACAACATAGTTTTGCATATGAGCACATGCTACCATTTAATATATTTTCTTATTATATTATTTTCCTGTTATTCACACATTAGTAAGTGAAATCTGTAGCATTGTTTTTCTGGTCACATTTACTCTTGTTTTTCTCTCAAAACGTTTTTATCCTCCATGACCTCCTTTGTCTCTCTATGTGCTGTACCTGTTCTAAAACACAGCTGTTACAATCCAGAACATTTCTGTTTATAAGCTTCATCCTCTATCAGTTAGAGAAAACAAAAAACAAGCATTAAAGTGTCTACAGAAAAGATAAAAGAAGACTATTTTAAATCTCGTGTTCAAAATGTGTTGCATTTTCTACCAGGTCTGGCCAGGACAGTTTTTCTCACAGCGGCCCGTACGGTTTCAGGTTTGTGACCAGCGTGGATGACACACCGATGTTTTAGCTGTTGCTGAACAGTGCTTGCACTCCATCAATGTTTTCTCAGTTTCTCAACCTGCCACCCAAGTGAGCAGGCTGGGGGTGGACAAGAGGTTGGGAGGGGACACAGCAGGGACAGATGACCCAAATTGATCAAAGGGATATTCATGCCCTATACCATCATACCCAGCAGTAAAACTGGGGGCGGGGTGTGCGTGTGTTTCCAGAATAGCCACTGCTCAGAGACTGGCGGGGGAACAGTGTGCTGGTGGGAAGTAGTGAGCAATTGCCTTTGATCTCTTGTTCGCTTTCTCTTTCTTTCCCTTTCAGTTACTACACTGTCTCTCTCAGACCATGAGTTTTAGTCACTTTTGCCCTTCTGCTTCTCTTCCCCATCCCTGGGGGGTAGTGAGTGAGTGAGTTGACTGGGTGGTGGCCTAGATGCTGGACGGGGTCAACCCACCACACCCTCCTTCAGAAAGAAAAACCAGACACAAGGTTTCATGAAGTTGTACTGAAGAAAGGAGGGTTTAGTCTTCTTGGAGTTCTACATTTACAAATCGGAGGCTTATGCCAATAAGCAAGTATCCATCAGATGAATGTACCCTTCATATGGAGCTTCTCTTAAATCCAGATTATCACTGAATGTCTGCATAACACATAACGCAGTCCATATAGTGAACTCACATTTTTAGCTAGTATAGATACATCCATATGGCACAGTGTTTTGCAATGCCTCTAATGGTACAATTATGATAGAGAATGAAGTATTTATGTGAATTACATGAGCGATTAAAATCTTCTGGTTTTCTTCTCTTTGTAGTGATAAATCAAGTGATAATGGTTTTATTAACTACAGACAATAATCTCCTTGCAGCATTTTACTGAAGGTGCCACACAAGTATATGAAGAGTTATCTAATGCTAAAGTCAAAAATTAAAATGCTTCTAAGAGTAAAAATGTATGCTAATAATTTAAATACACATTATGTATATTACAAACATGTCAAAATCAAAGTTAAGAAATGAAAGACACTCAGAGTTAAGAAATGAAAGAATTAAAGTTCAACTCACAAGAATATCACATATGTAAAACAGAACATGCAAACCATCTTAACTCTATACTATTATGACTGTATACAATAGACAGTTTACCTGCTTTATTTTTCCAAATCTGTGTAAAATCCCTGTACTCTGTAATTTCCTCTGTCATGCAAACATTGTCTTCCACATTCCCATATTCCCCTGTAAAAACTCCTTAAACACTGGTTTTTCTCCTCTACTGAAGTTAAATCTGAGGACTTACTGCTCACTTCAGTGTCTCTTCTTAATTTTCTACTGAAAATTTATCTTTCACCAGATGCCACAGATGCACAGAATCTCTGTCAGAGTAATTCAAAAGGACCAAAATCTTCATTATTTCTAATGGGACTACAAAAATATGCTTCTTCCACAAATTACAGCAACCTCATCTGCTATAATGAGGTAAGGACTATTAAGTAACCAGTGTATGATGATACAAGAAGAGATGACAGCTATTTTAAAAGAACAATCCTTCATGAAACATTTAGAACTGAAATGTTAATTCTGCTCTAACATTGAATAACTAACTTTCAATTAGTTCAACTAGAAAGACAGTGGTGATCCATTTGAGTATGTAAAGAATGTGTAAAAAACTCTTAATAATGTAAGCAGTCTGAAATTTTTCTTATAGAGGTCATTACCAACAAAATAAAACATGAAATTGTGGCACATCTGAGATCTCTTTTATATGAATATTAGCTGTTTAACAGAACTAAGATTTAAAATAGTATGCTTTTAGAAAACTCACACAGCAAGTACTCTAATATTGAAGAAAATTTATTTCATCTTTTGTAAGGGGGGGAAAAAGATTGATTCAATTTAAATTTGCCATCTCAATTTTAACAATGTATTTTCAATCATTGCTTCTACAATTCTTTTGCAAGAAAACCTATGTCCAATAATAACTTAAATTTACCTTATCGCAATGTCCAATAATAACTTAAATAATTACACAAAAAAGTTTTCACTTTTTGCACATTTGCCCCTCATTTATGTGCCTAGCAAGGATCTAAACAATGATGTTAGAAAAGGTTACTTTTTTTATTACTTTAAATTCAAAGACAAAATAAACATTCCTATCAGTTTTATCTTGTTGTTTTATATGCATCATTTCCTCATCAGAGTCTTTTTAAAAGTCTATCAGTTAGTTTACCTTCACAAATACATCTCTGGGTATACTAGAGAGAAATTTTATGTATATTTAAGACTACAAATTAGGAAAACGTGTATCTTTTTGAACCCAGCCAATATGTAAAATCCTTCACCAAAGCAGGAACATACTAAAGCTTCATAACAGAACAGATGTACAAGTTCCACTAGTAGCAAGAAACCACTCTATTCTCTTTTCCTGTATGCAGTAAACAGCTGAGTAACTTTCGTGGAAAATACTCTAAAAACCTTCAGGCACAGGCAGACATTTACTGTGGAAAATTTCAACCCAAAGAGACGAAAGTTTGGCAGGTTTCTATAAGCAACTGCAAGAAGGATTTGTAAGAGAGTATTAGGCCATTTTAATTGTAGAAACCTCTCCCAAATCTGCCAAAAAGATATTAATGCACATTGCATCAAATTTTGCTTTGAGTGAATAGTTACACTGAATTTACATTCGTGTAACTAAAAACAGATACTGGCCCTCCAAATATGACGAAGTACTCCAAGATCTTGTTAGGCCTTTAGAACAGGGAATGTGATGTATCATATATTTGGACAGAGTCCAGCAAAATAAGACCTAATTTTGTTGTGTCCTTTACGTGTGACTGCAATATAAATGTAGTAGTAGTAGTGATGATGATGATGGATTAATCGTCGTCATCGTCGTAACAACAACAACAAAAACAACAACAATAATAATAATGTGTTATAGAATTGTAACTTACTGTTTTCTCCTTAGCATGTGGTAAAGAGAACTACTAAAATTGTACTACAGGTACAATTCTCTGCTGTTAACAGAAATGAACGGTTTACCTTTGTAAAACAGTACAGATTCTCTCACTTCCCTCTAAAATCCAATAATGGAACAAGATACTGATGACTGCAAAAAGATGTTTTCTAGTGAGCAAACTGATCAAAGCTTCTGGCAAGTGGACACAGCAACAGTGTCTTAAAGCCTCTCAACTTGTTCATTGTAGTCTCATGGTTTAAAAAATATAAATTGAGGTAAATTGCTCCTTGTCATTGACAAGCAGTAGTGGTTCCAAAATAAACCTAGACTGTTGATTTAAGAGTAGGGCTTCTAACATTTTCTGTTACTCAAATAAAAGGTAACATTTTTGGTAGCATGTGAAGGTCTCTCTATTTTCATTGGCTAACTCTAAGCACTCTGTTTTTTTAAATGACCCCTTCAATGAATTTATTTAACGTGGTATACCAACATTTCCAAACTCAGCATGGAAAAGCCATCAGAATGATGCTAGGTCATAGGCCCTGAATGAAGCCACCAACGAGCATTAACAAACTGTGACAGCTGCCCAAAAGCTTTCATTTCTTTTGTTTAAACATCAGACTGCAAGTGAAAATGCAGTGTAATCTTTGCTGAAACTAACCCAGCTAGCATGGCAAAGTCAGAATGAGAATAGATGTCAGCAGTCATTGTGAGGAAAAAATCCAATCTGAAGCAGCAAATCTTATGGACAGATGCGGCAACTCTCGGACAGATACTAGAAATTGTGTAATATAATAAGTTCTCCTCATCTTGTACAAACCTGCATAAAATACATTATCTTGAAAAACGGCATAGGAAATTCACTTTTTTTCCCCAATACATGTCCTGCAAATTGGTAATTAAAATATATTTCTCTCCTCTTTAATATCTGTATAGATTTTACCTTGCAATTGAGAAACACTCTTTTACTGTTCTTAATCTAAAACTGTTTCAGAACTTTGAAACTACTCATATACAGACATCGTTTTAATATCAAAATTCACATGTTCAGACAGACACAGCAGCACCAGACATCTATCGCAACATTGACTGTCTGTACTTCTGTTAGATAGAAGAGTTTATCAGACAGCACAGCAATGTCCTTTAAAGCTAAACAGTTATGCAGATATAACTGAATAGTAAAAGAATAATTCAAAGTCAAAACAGAAAGGTCACCGGGAAATATGGGCTTTTAGAAAACCCATTTATTACGGCAACAGTTTTTCTATGTGCTTGTATGATTCAGTTTACATCTGATGGAATATTTTTTTTATCTTCCAAAGAATAACAAAGTTCAGGCTCTAGATATATGTTACACATATACAAAGTCCACACCAGACCTAGAGTTGTAGTAGTCCTTAAAAGAAGAGTGCTATAAAATTTAATAAAGATTGAACTAGAGAGTTTTTAGAAAAATTACTCTAGGCTATAGAATTTTTTTAGCAAGGATAAATGTTTTATTAAATTACGTATATGAAATATTTGTGAAATAATTCTGTGGAGCAATTCCATTAGGATGCAAATGTATTCTGAAATAATAACTCTTTTTTTGAACACTTACAGTTGTTCATAAGTACTTTAATTTTCAAGTTCCTTCTTCCTGTAGTCTTTAAACAATAAATTGCTTCTTCAAACAACAAATTATTTGTACTCACCCCCTTTTCAATGCTCCCTGTTTGGCAAAGAGTACCTTCAGCTGCTGGAATGCTGTTGGTAACACAGCGGTTACTTTTGCTGAGGCACCAGAGCTCTCTACACACTTCCTAGGAAAGAAGGCAGAAGCAAGTTGATCAGAATAAAAGCCTAAAATTGCTTCCAGTCTTCATACACACACGTATACACAAATTTTTTTGACGAGAGACTATTAAGAACTGGGCTGGACAGATAAAACTATAGATGGTTGTGAAATATTCTGAAGCAATTTCAAAGCCACCACATTTTACCTAAGAGTATTCTGCCAAAAAAAATTCTGGAATAATCAAATTGTAGACTACAAGAATGTGTTTTTCACACCTGCCACGCAAGTAATGTTTTATACTTGCTTTTTTCTTAGATTAGTGCTACACTGGGCCCAGTATACTTCAGTGTTGTTGTAAAAGTGGTCTTCAGCTGTGTTGTAGTATCTCCATTACTGTCATTATCTGCCTCAAAATTACATGGTAAGAGTATATGAAACAGCAAGTTTTATTTTTGTTTCCTTTAGTTAAAACCAAAGTTTCTGAGCTCAGACTGCTTGCACTCCTCTTCCGTACCTTGCTAAAACAGTGCACATGTATTTAATAATAATTGAGCAACGTACTAAAATACTTCCTTTAGGCTTTTTAGATTTGCGGCTGATATTTCATAAATGATTTAGCCTATCCTATTTCACTGGGTTGTCAGTGTTAAATAAACACAGGTTTTCAAATAATCTTTTCTCCTACAGTATCTTCTAATTTGGTTTTGCACGTCTACTCATCTAAATTAAGCTAGTTCAGTTGACACTGGAGATTCATTGTTAAAACTATCTGAGGGCTGAAATTCATAATGTGGGCATGATACAAAGTTGGCTGAACACTGGAAATCTTCATAGTTGCTTCACTTGCCCTTGGCTTCAGCTGTATATACAGAATGGAATCCCAGGTGTGTTGCTTTTACAGTAAATGACAACATTATAATCTTTGTAGTATTACTTCGAGATCTGTGCAAGGGTTCACAGCCTCCTTACAGATATTTTCTATTTTGAAGTATTTAGTAAAATTTGAAAGATACTTAGATCTATAAAACGATCTTATGATAGTCATTACGATTTCATTTTATTTAACTGCTGCTTGAAATCATATCCTGCAAATAATCCCTGTATAGATTCTATGTCTAAACCTTGGTACGAAGAGCAAAAAGGAAGACAGTGTGAGTAAATTCAAATTATTAGGCACACCATCCCACCCCGCCTGAGGTTCATTGTTTCTCTGAGGAAATGAATGAGTATCTGGCACCTACACGATCTTTCCTATATACATCAGCAGAAACAACTGTTAAGTTTTACCCTAAGATTCAAGTTTCTTGCATTGTACTGCGTATACAAATGGATTTATTCACCAGCAGCTGCAGTAATAGTTCAACAGTACAAGCTTTTCTTAAATATTGCAAAATTGTTTTCCAAGTTCAAAATCAGCTGGTGCCATTCTTGCAGGATTGTAAATACAGTGTATTTAGTTTCATAATTGGTAGAAGCAAGGTATCTTTTAAAAAATCCATTAACAACATACCATATTAGAATGGTCTGAAATTATGAGGAATGACTATTGATGATTTCTGGAGTTTCCATCCGATTTCTGATAATTAGGCCTAAGACATTTTGTCCTATTTGGTGGGTAGTCCTATGAAATCTAGAACAAATTGTTGAGTGTCTTTTTAGCAGAAATATTGCCACTCACATAAGCACACCTGCAGCCAATGTAGAGCTATCTTACTTTTCAGACTAGAATTTTTCATTGAAGAAATGCAAACAGTATAAATATTTACTTACTCAAATCTCTGAATAAAACACTTGTTTTTGCTACTCAGCTGATAAAATTTTGAGATTAAGATACACACTCACAAATAAGTACATGGTTAAAAATATCAAACAGAACAAGAAAAGAACAGAAGATACATCACAAAGGTTCTTGAAAAATCTAATTAGATTACAAACTTCACAGCCATTAAGGTGCTAAACACTAAATCAAATTCACATCTAAATGAACTGTGAATCCAAACTTCAATACAGTATGGATTTTAAAGTGAAAACCTAAAATTGGCTCTTTTCAGACAAGGTATGAGGTGCTCCTGTCATAATCCTGCCTTATTTACTTTTACGTTTAATTTACTTGCTCATTTTGTTGAGGAAAATCGGTGTAATTTACTTGCTCATATTTCATATGTGGTTTACATTGTCAAATCATAATTAAAAGTGTCAGACTGTGACAATTCTACTTGTGTTTATTTTGCACCTGATCAAGTTCAAATGTTTAAATTGATTGCTGTGCTGACTTTGTGAAGTTTGGGTCAATGTTCTGAAAAGCAAAAAAATTCAGTTGCATTAAGAAACAAAGACTTCAACTATTTTAATACAGACAGAAGCAAAAAATCAGATCTGGATAACAGTCTGGAATTTGAAAACATCTGTATTTCAGGGTGATGTGAATCCAGAATTCTGATTTATGCTTCAGAGTTTACACACAGAATTTCACTTCTGATATGCCTACACAAGTATACCATCTATATATTAACATATAAGTGGAAGTAACAATTAAAACATGCATTCCAATGCCAGGCTAATACATCCACAAGTAAGAGAAACAATTTCCTCCCGATAGGATTCCTTCTGTATACTCAGGCTTATTTGTGGCACTAGACTCCTCCAAATTCACTGAATTAATATCACCCAGGTATTTTAATTCCAAACAAACAATCATCTGAACTGTGTGAATTAATGGATACAGCACTCAAAAACTATTTCAGACATTCATCTGTTTGCAGGATGATTTTAAGCATGTCAGCTCACCTCACCTCCCTACTCCACAAAATGAGAAAATATTTTCCTTCTTCCTAAATTGCTTTGGGAGATAGGATGCAAAGAACTATATCAAAATTAGATATTATTACTGACATAGTCTGCCAGTCCTTATTCAGACCTTAATTTCAACAGGAGTTTGCCTTAGTAAATCCCTAAAGACAAAAAGGGAAGTAATGAAAAATTACTATGAGTTGTATCAGACTATCAATATTTGAGTGAAAATCTCTGCTTAAATCAGAAATGAGTTCTGTTTGAGACAGACATAAAATATTCCAAAATCAACAGAATATTTCCTTATGGAAAATGATGCAAAACACAGAGGATTTATGAATTAAAATAACAGAATGTATACATTTGTAGAAATAATTTACATTAAAAACAAGAAATTAAAGTATTTTTGTAATTTCTTTTAAATATAGACAAACTTATTTAAGAAGTCATTTCTTTTCCCTTGCTGTTTTGCATTTAAAAGAAAGACTAGAATCTGAAGTACATTCTCCATCACACTGTACATGAAAAATAAGATTAACACTAATTTGAAAACAAGTAAGATATCTAAAAAGAAGTGGAAAATCCATCAGTGCTGTTCTTTCATTAAATGAAAATGGAATTACACCAGGTACTACTATGGCTATGTCGTCTTTATTTTCAGCTGATTTTGAAAAGTTAAAAGAGAAATTAAGCTAAGGTGTATATGGCTTTCTGTTCCCCAGCTCAACCTTATACCTGGTACTACCTTAGTTTCGAAGTTACCAAGTTGGGCTATTTCCTTACTACCACCATCCTATCTGTAACATCTCTAAGCAACTCTTTCTAATAAGCCAGCTTTAAAAATGTATGTGGAACTGTCCTGGATAGGTCAGGCCCAAAATCACTAGTAGAAAGTATACTGCTTTTTTTCCACACACTAACACGCACACACATGCACATCCACTCACCCCCCACACCCCCACCAACATAAGGTGACCTTACCCAAAAGGGTAGCCTTTTGTTAATTGGCGGACACAGGATGAAGCTAACCCATCTTTTGCCAACAGTAAATTTGTGTGAATAATTTACCAAAACTAAGAGAAAGATGCATAATCTGAAAATTAATCAATGACCTCAAAGTCAGTCTCCAAATGTCTGGATTTAATAACTATTAATTTGTAAAGCAAACAAGGGAAAGTGTTTTAAAAATCCAGGAAACATAAACTGAAGCTGAGGCCTTTCACAAGATCAAGACAAGATAGATGACAACCTGTAACGGTGTATCTTAGGGCTCCATGACTTCAGTTTGGAATTCGGATGCTTGTATTTGCAGTAAATTAAACAAAGCTGAACCCATCTAGAGAAAAAAAACAGCAAATCAAATTATCTTCCTTTTGCCTAAGTGTTACCAATGATGGAGCCTCTTTCTGTGGTGTCATGCAGACTTACATATAGGCATTTCAAATTATGTAACATCTAAGTATCCTATATCATAATCATCATAAATGGTATCAATACAGCACAAAGAAAACTCAGTAATATGAGCAAAGATCAAATTGCTGTGCTGTTCTTAATGTTTTCAACACTAATGATAGCCTCCAACAGAAGTTAGCCGTTTGGCCCATAATACTAAAAAAAGAAGATGGGAAATACATTCACAATGCATATTAAACTATGATAATTTGGGAGTTTCATTTTTTGTTCATAAAATTTTAAAATTTTAATTAGAATTTTATGTTGTTTCAGCATGTTTAATCTATAATATGCTGCACCTCTTGATGAGCATTTGCTAAAATAAGAGCATAAAAATAATTAGTTTGAATTGTAACATACAATTCAGACCTGAAAAGCATCAACCTAAAGTATTTTTAGCCTCATTGCTGAAATACTGCTGGCAACACGATTAAAACTAGAAAACTATAATTCTGGGTGAACTTCACAAGGTTGAAAGTTAAGTTCAGATAAGCACCCAAGAGTTACCATTTTAGTGCTCCATTACCAAATGCTCATTAAGTGGTGCAGCATATCATGAATCACAACATGCTGAAAGAATGTGGAATAGAATCTGAAGCTTAAGTTGTACATTTGTGTTATGTTACCAGCACTTTTTCCTAAATATTGGGTGCTTATGTGAACCTTACGGAAACTACAGAAGCCCCACAAGGTAAATCACCTCCAAGTAGCATCTTTCCTTTCAAATCTATGCAACCTATCCCATCTTTATTCAAACCATATTCCAGTACTTCAATCTCATTATTGTTTCTACTATCATCTAATGCACTCCTCATGCTTTGATCACTAGTTTCCCCTTGCACTTTTTAAACAGCTTTCATAAGATCCAGGCATATTGGTGTTACATCTGTGTCTCTGGTGAGAGAGAGATAAAGAGGAAAAGAAAGAGCAAGAGAAAGAGAAAGGGGCTTTGGAGACAAGACAGTCCTAGGAAAGAAGAAAGGGGAATGAAAAAGGTACAAAAAAGTATGTAAAACTACTTTAGGATTCAGAAAGAGGAAAAATTCTGGGATTTTCCTTGGCTATACACACCCTAATCCTAAAAAAAAGAGGGAACAAAATTCACTTTAAGAAAAAAGCTGAAAGCATTTCAAATGTTCTTAATTACAGCACAATCCTCTAAGTCCTTACACAAGAAAAGCTCCAAACCTTCTAAACACAAAAGGCCTGCACAATAGTCACGACAGGTTTTGCACTTGATCAGCACAACCTTATGAAATAAAAAATAACAGAAGGTTGATTGATAAAAATGACAGAGTATAATATCGGGATTTTCAATTACTCTCTTTACCTACACATATTTTTAACACCAATTTGTAAGCAATGTAATATAAACCCACCTGAACTATTTTCAGCAAGTTCCTAAGTACTACATACAGATTCAACTGAATGCAATCATATAGGTGAGGGAACAAAAAGGGAACCGGTAGGTAGGTGCAGAGATACACCAGTACTTCTTTGCCTTTCCTTTTGAAAAAAAAAACAGCTTCCAGAATCCATATCCACTTTCCTACAAAAACCCTACATCAAGTTTAATACCTCTCTTTATTTAACTGGAGTAAATCACATCAGTGTTTCATGAAAAAGGTGACAATTCACTAACATTCAAGTTTGCATCGTCCTGTTACAAGGGTCAATTGTAATTCAGGCTATTTTGCCCAAGAAAAAATATTGTAGTACCGTTGTGTATAGCAATTTGCTTACTCTCCTGGATTTGAAAGTTAGATGACCAATGCTGTTTTGTTTTGGTCATTGCTAACTAACTCAGTTCAACAATTCTGTCTCTGAACTGGCCTGTGGGAAACTAGGAAGCAGTGAAGGTATGACAATTGGCATGTCCTGTATTTCTGCAGTTGACACTTTCCCAGAAACTTTCTATTAATGTTAATTAACTTTATGACCAGTCCCCAAAATTCATAAAAAACTTCCCAGAGACAACCAACATAAATCTGAGAATGTATCTTCGTTCTGCCTGTTTACAAGCAGTAAGTTCATAGCTTAGAACTCTGTCTGTCCTCTAAAATGCACTAACAAAATGTGAATAAAAACTGGTATTTGAGTTTAAGGCAATTTTTGTTGGCAAACGAACTGAAGAACTTAACTGCAAACCTCAGAGCATGACAAAGAAGACAGCTACCTGTCATTGGCTAAAATACATTACTTGATGTGCTAAACTTTAGTGTGAAATACAAACAGTGGTGCTGCTGATTTCAGTGAAGACATGTATGCAAAGGAAAAGAGAGTTTGTCTCCTTTTCTCTCTACTCAAAGTATTTACTGACACCAATCACAGTGGAAAAGCATAAAATAAAAAAAAAAAAACAAACCCGAAGAATCGTAAGGCACTACCTTTGAAACCCATGCTAGCAGCCAACAGTTTCACAGGTCATAAAATGCATCACAGCAATACCAACCATATGCATAAAGTATTAACTGCTATTAAAATGTCTGAGGTTTTAGCCTCTGTCCTAAAAATGTGAGGACCAGCTCTAAAGCAAAGCCTTATTTTGAACCACAAAATCTGTAAGTTACAGTCAGGCATATTCCAGGTATTAAACTCATAAAACAGAGAAATTAAAAGTCAAGACTGGAATTCTTTCCTGAGTTAACCCAGAGACAGCACAGAGTCAACTGTTATTAGGCAGATGCTCCAAGGTTAAGGAGGTAAGGAGTCAATGAAAAAAGTTCTCCTTACACTCACCTAAACAAAAGGATTGAAAACGGTTCTGCGCTACCAGGGGAACTAGCATACAAAGCAACGAATTGAGACACTTGACAATCAGCAGAAGAGAATTCACATTGCATCACCCTAAAAGACAGCATATCCAGTAGCTACATAAATACACAGGAACTAGCACTGGTCCTAATAACCTCAAAATCTCCCATGGCAATGAATCCAGTAAGATAACTGAAAGCATGTATTCCCTTTAGGGAAAAGCTATGTCCCAGTACTACATGGTGAAATTTCCACCATTACAATTTGACTTACTGTAAGTCATAAATTTAACATTCTCTTGAATCTGAAAGTGTACCCGAGAATGAAATATTTTAAGTAGCTTGAGATATTGCCTCTCAATTCTTTATTCAAAGTATCTATTTCTTCACTTAAATTCTCTAAAGTTGCCTCTGTATCAGAAGTAAAGCATAGTATAAAGAACAATGCACATGTAATATTAGAAGGATTGACACACAGTTTTATTTTTTCAGCTCAAAGAGCTAAAGCATCTGTTTGAATTCTTGTCCAACTTAATGTGCTGAACAATACAGGGAAATGTAACCAATAGGCACAATGCTTTTGCTGGAACAGTTCCATCCATAAGTGACTAAACAGTGTTATAAGGTCTAGTACTTAAAACAGTATCGAAACAACTACCAACAAGCTCATTTTAAGGTCAAATTGGCTCTTTGTCGGTAAACACACACACAGAAAGGCAGAAACTTGCAACCCCTTTGGTACTTTAGTCCTGATGCCTTAATCATTCAATCACTTCTCTACGTATTTAACTTCAAGTTCCTAAGTGACAAAGGCTTCGGGTACTTAAATGTGCAAAAGTCTTTGGAGGAATAGGCCATGATCTATGATCAAAAGCAACAACAGTTTAAAATAAACATACAGAGGGAATGGATGAGGAAATATCAGAGAAAAGGCAATGAACACAGATTAATATTAAAGATAGATGGTTGAAAGAGGTAAATTTTCTAAAGGTTAGTCAGACATTGTGACAGAATTCCAAAGTAGAAAGAACATAAAAGATTCTCCAACTATCTCGACAGCTACATCAGATCCCAAAGGAGAACTGTAATTTTTTGGCCCTTGATTTGTGAGTTTGACTGTTTCTTTTGTCATATCTCAGCATCACAAATCAGTAAAGAACATGAGCAAGAGAAAAAGGCAAGCAATTTTCTCTGAGATTTCCCTTTGATTTTGAAATTATTTCCTTCTCGATCACTAAGCCCCATGCTGGAAAACGTGCTCTACCCCTTTTTTACCAGGCATTTTAAATAAAAAGGGCTAAAAGAAGTGCTAGGAAGAAGTTAGTATACGAACTAGGTCCACTGTTAATTGCAGATTTCTACTATTTTTTCCATCCATAGTTGCACGTGTCTATTAGAATAAGATCAATGAACTATTAATGGCATTTTCATGTTAATAGTAAATCTAATAGGACTATCCAAAGCACTGACTGTTTATTTTTTATAACGCCAGAGTTGAGTAGAGTACTTAACTTAGTCTTCCCTTGTATTTAGATCTAGTTCCACTACTTAGTTCTAAAACCCTTTCTCAGATGAATAGGTCTTTCTTGTGTGGGTATTTTCCATCTACACTACCAGATTCCAAAAACTTTTTTTTCCCCCTTCAAAATTATCACCTGAACCCTGTATGATCATAATCATCACAGTCACATTTTCGGAGCATTATGGCCATGGCGAGTAGTATTTTTAAATGTAGATGCTATTTCAAATGCATATCATTTCCTCAAGTGGATATTACCAGAGTTCTAAATAGCCTGTTATATTAATATATACAGTCTGAATCCTATTATTAAAAATAGGGGGAGGGGTGTTCTGAGACATTTAGAAGTTATGCTCACATTGATGGCAAACTGATGGAACACAATGCACTATATCAATTCAGAGGACTGGTAATGTCCTGTCAAGACAGAATTTCTTTTAACTATTGCCTCAATTAATTGTTGAACTCTTTTTTTGTAACTATAAAGGAAACACAACAAACACTTCAAAACAAAAAGCAGAAGGCAGAAAGCTAAGATTACCTGCACATCTTTATGACTTCCAATTGTTTGTGGTTTAAGAAAGTGTACTGTGCAGTGTGATCATCACAACAATGATTACATTACATAACAGTGTCAAAAAAATAACCCCATATATGTGGCAAAGCCAGGTTTTCCACATTAACTTTCCAGTTTAATTTAAAATGCAGTATACCCCCAAAGGCTGTGCTATAAATGATAGGTCAAGTACCTGCAGGTTTCCTTGGTCTGAAATTAAGAGTCCATGTGGTGAAAATTTGTAAGAAAAAAAGAAAAATGTATGACTCAGATGTAGTAACAGGAAACAGGGCTCTTAAAGAACGTTGGTGGGAAGTGAGAACTCAAAGAGGAACAATAAAGGCCAAAAGAAGTTTGATAAGGGATCGGAGTAGAAGATCCAGTGAGCTAAGCCAGCCAGCTACATACAGCTTTTAAAATGCTTTGCACAGTGCAATCTGCCAAAGAGGCATCCCAAGAATAATATTGTATTTATCACCCCAGGGATAATAAAAATGGACTTTCTTTGTAGTTGGGCCTTTAGAGAAGTAAATAGAGTATAAATTCAATGATTACATTGTTTTATTTGAATAATCTAAAAATTATAATATTATTAAAACTATTTACTTTTAAACCACTAGATATGTTTTCAAGGTTTATTTAATTTAATGAAATGCACAGCAGAATGCATCCTTTTGCTACATACTTTGGACCGCAAGATTTTAGGTACGTATTTATAAAATTTATTGCATAATGGCCTGTGTGCAGGTTTTTATTTCTACTGTAAATTTATTTACCTTAATTATTGCACACTGGTACTTGTAGCCAAAGCTTTGCTAGTAACTAGCTATTCAGTATTCTATTCAGCTATCTAACTTCGTGCTCCTCTATTGCCATAACCATAATTCATCTTCCCAAAACAAGATCTGAACAATGTGAGAAACAACAAACTCAATGTCAAAAAAAAAAACCCTCAGACCTGACAAATCAATACAAGTACAAGAGTAATTTCAAAATGTAGCTTTAAATGAAAAAATTAAAGCCAAGACAACAGATTTCACGTTTCAAGATTCAACACCACATGAACCTGATCTCGTTTAACTGAAATCAGGGAAAATTCTGCAGTACACTTTACAAGGAGCAGGATCAAGTTTCTGGCCTCCTTTTTTGCCTAAATTAAAGAATGCTTCCCCCACCTCATTGTTACCCACCCATTTTGGTGTACAGTACACACAAATGGCTCAAGCAAAAGATGCAGCATAAGGATCAAAATGTACCCTTTGCTTACATATGATGGCACCAGACATGGTATCGGAAATCTGTAACCCACTACTGCATCTAACTAACGATTTATGTTATAAAGGAATATATACAAATGACTAAGCAGAACACTCAGCATAAGGATTAAGACTTCTTACCCCATATTTACATTGGCGGGATGTTGCTCCATACTGGAAGCGACACTGTTCATCAGCATCATACACCTGACCTGGGGCCACAGCTGGATAAAGAAAGTCACGCTTGGGAGGCTCATTATCAAGGCAAGTACCACGGCCCGAACTGTTCAACATAAAGGACCAAATCAATTAGGAATTCTACTGACTGTAAATCACAGTAATGATATCATGTATCTAGTTCTTACTTTTAACAGCACTGGGTGTAAAACAAAAATGATCGCAATAAACAAACAGTAAGATGGTACACCCATAGTAAAAAGAAAAAATAATTAGAGGGAATTAAGATATTAAAATAATTTTTCATCATTATTATTAACAAAAATGCATATTTTAGATTGTGAAATGGAATTCATATATTATCATTTTTTAAAGCGCGATAATTTCTGAGCCACACAAGACTGATTTTCATTTTTGTTTTAAGATTCCTACTTGTTTTCACTGAAGAATAGCTATATTTGGTCACAGAATGAAAAACAAAAATTAAGCAAATAAAAGAAATTCAGTTTACAATTCTTATTGACCCTTCTGATCCTTCAAACAGCTAAGTAAAATCTAAACAGCTAAGTAGATATGAGCAGCTCAATTCGTTTATATAAAACACATTTAAATTTCAATATGACTAAATTAGGACCTTAACATGCATGCTTTTATTCCATTTGAGTGAACAAAATAGTTACAGTGGTAAAAATTCTGCAGGATCTTCCACCTTACCTATACTAGGGTGAGTGAAAAAATGTTTAGGGATCAAAGATCTTTTATATTCTATGAATAATATTTAGTATCTAAGAATTCATGTTAGAACTAAGATCATCATCTTTAAAAACTTTAATATTTCTTCTTTTATATTCACTGTTTTGTTTGGTGGTTGGTGGTTTTTTTTCCAAAATATGGAATTCTCAACCACAATATCTTAGTGTAGTGGAATAAAAACCAAAGCAAGCCAAATGCTGACAGAGTTCTGTTTAGAAAACTTTGTACTTTGCTAAATATAATTATTCAGTTTTATTTAGTCAGTGTGCATAAAAGAAGACAGATGCTTTTTTACTTTCATTTCACATGTGAATAAGTGACGATTTTTAAAGAATTCTTATGCCAACACTTTAAATTTTCTTCCAACATTCCTACAAATTTTGCCAGCACTTATGGTTTTTTTTCCAAATCTTTTCCATGTACCTTGCCAAAGGAACATAATTTCAGAAGTGAATGTTCTACACTGTTTTTTGGAGATCTCCAATTTTCTATATTTTTCATCTGCAGATAAAAAAAGAGCAAAAATCCTCCTTTAACTACACATTTTATACTCTCATTTTAACCCTATTTTATTCAATTCTTTGAAATACTACAAGAAACCAAAGAAAAACAAAGAAATAAACAACTGCCAACCATTTCAGAAGGCAACGGCAACTAAGGCTATAACCAGGTAAATACAGAAAACAATAGGATACTGGGTTACTAATCACAAAGAATTTAATGTGATTCACCTGCACACCCCCTCAGCTGAAATCCACCTTTAAAATATCAACTGTGTGGTTCTGGCATAAAAAATAATGTACTTGCCTCTCTATTTCAGTTTTAATTATTGCAAGTCTATACATTTTCTAATACCAGAAGTTAGGAAACTATCCTACATTGAAATATTTGATGAATATCCTGAAATATTTCAGTATTGTATTTTGCCTGTACAAGGAGTACAACACTTTGTAATACAGTAATTCCAATATGATGGGAACATTTCCACAGACTCCAATAGTGTAGAGTTTGGTCTATGAACTGTCATCCTGTAAACATACAGCGAAGGGCAAAGCATGAAAAAACCCTCATTACCTTCGGTGACTCTCTCCACAGGCATATGTACCCCTGCATGGATTAGATTACAGAATCAGATCGAAATCTTTAAATTCACCACATTTGTAAATTGAAGTCTATACCTACTCTAGAAGACACATAATTGCAGAAATGTAAGTCAAAATCCTTGTAGTAAATACAAAATTATGCCCCATCTGCTCACATGACTTCTGCTTCAGTTCTATTACTTCTCTCAAGTAGTTGAACAAAATTGACACATTTTACAAACTTAGCGTGAGAACCCAATACTGTCTTGTGTGAACTGAATATTTTGGAAAAGAAATAGCACGTGTTATAAAACACATTAATATATCCAGGGACTTTCCGTTGGCCATGAAAGGTCTCACCAAAGCTGTGTAAAGGATGAATACAGGCTGAGGACCATATAACCTTTCCAGGCAACTTCTACTGGACTCAGGAACGGTGTAATACTCTTAAGCCTATGTCCTTGATGTTCTCCCTTTCTCTTTGCTCCACCAAAGAAAAACCCAGACACTTGAGACTAAAAAAATTTGTTAAATCTAGGGGAATGAACAAAAAGGGTGCAAGAAGAATAATGGTATAGGAGCACTTAATATACCAAGATCTAATAGTTATTATCCATCAGGACTATAAAAGTGAAAAAAGCCTTTTGTGTAGATGTAAAAGAGATAATAGGAAGGAAAAGGATGCCCACTAACTTCATCTGTGCAATTTTAGAAGGATTCTAATCATAATCACTTCTGTGCTTTGTGATTTTACATTACACAGGAAGCATATACAAAGTCAAAAAACCTACAGGATATCCTTGCAGAGCATTTGCATTTTTCAACAAGGAGGGGATAAATCTTTAGTGTCTGCAACAGAAGTAAGATGATTCCAAACTCATCCTTACATTCTATTTACTCCACAAGATACTACTAGTACTCAAAGATCTTCTCATTTTCCAAATTTAGGTTAATTTCATGAGGTTTTATGGGACATAGTGGGACTGGTTTCAATTATAAAAGAACTAAGCTTGATGTCATTTCATCCCAGTACTCCAGTGTAGTGTCTCAAGAGAGCTTTGTAAAACACTCTACAATATAATTTAAACATTGTCTTGTATTTTACCATCACAGGATAGCAACTTAATCTTCTGTTTGGAAAGATATCAAGGATATTAGAGCATTCTCAGACAGCCTGAGATCTCAGACATGCTATCACTACCATGCTATCACTACTAACTGCTTGATCAAAATAACAGCAACCAGGGATTCAGTATTAGAATCTTTACAGACTGAACAATGCAAAACTGAGGACCGTCACCTCTGTACAGACATCGCTGTTGTATCCAAGGCCAATAAAGAGTAAAAGCAAAAACAATGGATGTAGACCTTTCAGGGTTTATGGTCCTACTGCAGTATCTATTTTTAAATATCTCAGCAGCATACATACAACTCCTTCAATAATTGAAGAAAATAGCCAGGAACAACGGCACTGAAAATAGGTTTTGAATGTTACGGAATTGGCTCACTCATAATAATGATGTGGACTATAATGCAAGCTATTCTTAATAATCATAAATGAAAATTATAATTATCTGCAATCACTAAACAATCATATACAGAAATATATGGATAGTATAAATTCTATTTTATTTATTGCTGTTGCCAAATAACCTGTAAAAATATGGGGGGGGAAACAGTAAAATTTATTAACTATAAACACAGTGCATTTTAAACATATACATACATGTAAAGCAATGAATTGTTTACATGCCTATATATGACATTTGGCTCCTAACAGAATCTTTACTTAGTATTTATTACATACTTTCCTGAGTAAAAACTGATTTCTAGAAAGCACTAGGCTGTATTTCTGTACAAGTTACAAAAGCTGCTTAACCTGACATTAATGAATAAACTCTGCAGATTGCTGAAAAGTCTACAGATAATAACATAAATATTTGCAGAATCAGGGAAGTATGGAATGCAATCAGAGAAGTAATGGAAGTATAACTTGGAGTGGTATGTTTAAAATTAAAATGAACCAGAATAGTATTACTAAATGAAAACATTCTTGAATGTTAGGGAAATTCAGTTATTGACGTGGATTTACCACTTTCCTCCACAATATGGTTTCTGTGTTCCAAAGCATTCTTTTATTCGTTTGAATAATTATCCAACAGCCATATTAGAAAAAAATCTGTTCATCCATCTATCAAAATAATCCACCTACCAAAATATATAGGTATCTGGCCTAGAGAGTTTGGGAGATACTAAGTTATAAAGAATTGCGCCAATTTGTTGTTCTATATTTATTTCATCAAACATTCTACAAATAAGTTAATGGGAATCTGCTGTTGCTTCTCCCCTTTACAATTTCCTTGAATTTAAATAACCCAAGAGGTAGACAAAGTCAATGTTCAATAATATATTGCCAAATAATACTTACAGAAACTGTGGTTTGTTGGTTTTTGGGTTTTTTTTAACTGGGTAGCATTTTAGGCAAAACATAAGATTTTCAGAAATCTACAGTAATTTGGGACATATGGTTTTTACTCAATTCTCTGTTAGCTAATAAAAAAAAAATATCCTACTAAACTTTAAAGAAGCAAATTATAATCCAAACTGCAGGTCAACAGGTAATAGTGAATGTAAGTTTTCTCCACTGATTTCTAGAGAGAGATATGAAATTTAATGAATGAAAATAATGGAATATAGAATCATAGAACCAAAGAATAGTTTGGGTTGGATGGGACCTTTAAAAGTCATCTAGTCCAACCCCCCTGCAATGAGCAGGGACATCTTCAACAAGATCAGGTTGCTCAGAGCCCCGACCAACCTAGACTGGAATGCTTCCAGGGATGGGGCATCTACCACCTCTCTGGGCAACATGTGCCAGTGGTTCACCACCCTCATAGTAAAAAATTTCTTCCTTATAGCTACTCTAGATCCACCGTCTTTTCGTTTAAAATTGTTACCCCTTGTCCTATCGCAACAGGCCCTGCTAAAAAGTTTGTCCCCATCTTTCTTAGCAGCCCCTTTTAAGTACTGGAAGGCTGCTATACTGTCTCAGAGCCTTCTCTTCTCCAGGCTGAACAACCCCAACTCAGCCTGTCCTCACAGGAGAAGTGTTCCATCCCCCTGATCATTGTTGTTGCCCTCCTCTGGACCCACTACAACAGCTCCATGTCTTTCCTGTGCTGAGGGCTCCAGAACTGGATGCAGGACTCCAGGTGGGGTCTCAGCAGAGCAGGGTAGAGGGGCAGAAATGCCTCCCTCAACCTGCTGGCCACGCTGCTTTGGATGCAGGCCAGGAGATGATTGGCCTTGTTGGCTGTGAGCACACATTGCCAACTCATGTCCAGCTTTTCATCCACCAGCACCCCACAGGCCCTCGCTCTCAATCCCTTCATCCCCCAGCCTGTACTGATACCTGGGTTGCCCCAACCCAGGTGCAGGGCCCTGCACTTGGCCTTGTTGAACCTTATGAGGTTCACATGGACACATTCCTCAAGCTTGTCCAGGTCCCTTGGGAATGCATTCTGTCCCCTCAGGTGTGCCAACCACACCACTCAGCTTGGTGTCATCTGCAAACTTGCTGAGGGTGCACTCGATCCCACTGTCTATGTTATTGATGAAGATATTAAAGAGTACTGGTCGCAACACAGAGACCAGTCTCAGAGAGTGTCCTGAAACACAGGCTGTCTCGAACCACTTCCCTGCCCTCCATGTGCCTTAGCATGCCTTCTAGGAGATCTGTTCCATGATTTTCCCAGGCACAGAGGGGAGACTGACAGGTCGGTAGTTCCCAGGATCCTCCTTGCTACCCTGTTTAAAAATGGGTGCAATGTTTCCCTTTTTCCAGTCTGCAGGGACTTCACCTGACTGCCAGGACTTTTGAAATATCATGGAGAGTGGCCTGGCAACTGTATCAGCCAATTCCCTCAGGACTCTGGGACGTACCTCGTCAGGGCCCATAGACTTCTGCATGTATGGTACATATGATTGATATGACCTTCTTTTTCAAAACTAGTCTTGGCTTGTACTTTTTTAAAAAGTTAATTTAGATTTCTGGAGTACCAGGGGCCAATCTGCCACAGACAGCATAGGAGGCATATATAGACATATCCTACATTTATCTAGCATTTCCACTTTTATGCCCAAGATTCTTGGGTAGATGATGTCTGGGCCCAAACACTACATGATTTTTTATACTGTCTACATACGGGCTTGCTTGGACCAAGGTAGCCTTGGCTCCTTTCTAGAGTTAGAAAGGTATAGTCTCAGATCTAAATGCAGTTGTATGGCAATCCTAGATACTCTCCAAGAATTCCCTGTGATAGATCCTACTTATTCAAATAGTTTAAAGACTCTTGGTTCTTCTCCATTCATCTTCAAAAGACATTCTTGCAATAGAGTTGGCCATCTGACTTCTTCTAACACCTTCTCCTATCTGATACCAACAAGATTAATGAACTATGATTCCAGAAATCACCCAGAACCACGAAACAGAAAGTAACTGAATAAAGAATTCTACGCAGAAAGTTCTCTTCTTTACATCTAGGTATCTGCATGGCCGTATAGGCACACTGGATATAATGAAACCTGCACGTTTGGGGTTTTTTTTAATATATATACACACACATGCACTGCAGAGAATGAAATGTGTACTAATTGGTTGTCAGTCACAAACAATATTTTTAGGCTTGGTTCACTTCTATAAACAGGTATTAAGGGTTTCTACTCCTCTGATAGGCATCTCTGTTCTCTGACACTGCTCTCCAACCCTTCAATTCTCAGTATTTCTGCATTTAAATCCATGAAAGGTTAGTGAAATTTACAGTAAAGCACTTATGAACAATTCAGTTGATCAACTGAATTCAGTCAATCTTTCACTCCAACATAAAGCTTGACAGACAATGGCTATTATGTGCTAGAAAGAAAGTTTTCCCAAGAAAAAATTATTTTCTTTGGCCACTTCAGAGCCTGTGCTTGTTGGCCATCCTTCTTGAGAGTTCTGATAGGTCTACGAGTAATACATAGTTTTGCTTTGTCTTATTGTCATCCTTTGAGCCATATTCATCCTCTGTACAGACATCCAGCAAAATAAATTGCTTTCCCCACTAGTGCCTGACTGAACTGACATCTTCCAAGTAATACTTCGTGACTATTCCTCAGCAGTCTCAATCTGGCAAATTTGTTTCTGGTGCAGTTTTAAGAAAGTCTTGAGGAAGAGAAGGATTTGTATTTTGAGTGTCACTAGGATGACTTCTGTTTCAAAATGCCTGATGATAAAGGCCAATGTGGTAACTACACTACAAAATGGCACACAGTGCAAAACTGCTCTAGCAAGTGGTGACTCAGGCTGGTAAACTAGTAAATCCACATTAATTTACCTTACCTTATAATACTGTGAATACATAATGAGCTTCTAGCGCAATTCATTCCAGCTGCATTATCCTGGTGCTATGACAGCCCAACCCAAACTTGTATCCAGATCGAAGCCAATAAATCTAAAAGGTGTTATGGTATGTCATACAGACTCACAGTCTCTGGTTTCTGCTTGGG
Source organism: Phaethon lepturus (assembly GCF_000687285.1). Lineage (NCBI taxonomy): Eukaryota > Metazoa > Chordata > Aves > Phaethontiformes > Phaethontidae > Phaethon > Phaethon lepturus. The sequence goes on along the minus strand of NW_010534031.1, from coordinate 14,371 downwards.
TATCTGCATTTGATCCCATTGTATTCTCTCTTTCTTGTTAGACATAGCTAAATGAATCCAAAACTAGCCAGACTCATTCAGCATAGAAAAAAACACTCCTCTTCCTTGCTTGTAGTCTACTGGGTCCTGTCCCAGCTGTTTTCCCATTCTTGAGGAAAAATGGAAATAAAGGGGGCAGAGTCTAATCTATCTGGAATAAACATCTGGAGACATAGATGACAACATCTTGAGGCTTTTCTGCTAAAGCTCTAAATCAGCATTTTCCTCATCTATTGCTAAGTTATGAAGAAGCACTAGAAAAAAAAGGAATAATTTTTTATGTCTGGATACCAACTGTTCTGCTCTTATAGAAGCAGTCATGGAATTGCTACCACATGAAACTCGCTATTTTTCTTCACTTCTTGCTCACCGATCATTACCTGCAACAGAAAAGTATCTGCTTTTAAAGCTGTTCTGCCTTCAGGAAAGGTGTGAATGGGTAAAAAGAAGTGATCTATGCTTCTAACAGCTGTCTTGCAGGTACCTGTGTAACTCTTATCTCCACAGCTTCCTGCTGTCATTGAGGAGATGACATGAAAAGCTGTGGAGAAAACTAGAAACTGGGGAAAAAAAATACAGTTTTACAGATTATTCTACTTTATGAAATAATAGTTGTTTTAACAAAAAATTATCAATTCATTTATAGGATATTAGAACCACAAACAATAAGAAGCATAGATTCATAATGATCAGATCATGTTTGAGACATCTGACATTTTAAAAAATAGATTGCAAAACTAATAGATGAAGGAGATGTTATCATTGGCTCTCAGTACGTTATTTAACACAGTATCCTATACGATTGGAAAATCTATTCATAATTGCAATGCGTAAAATAATGTTTATCCAAGGTGGCTTTGAAAAAAATAACGTCTACATTCCAGGTTACAAAAATACAGCTAAAATATTATAAAAGACAACTTATTATTGAAGCTGCTATGTTTAGATTTTTTTTTTTAATTCTTGCTCAAATATTACTTAGTATCTTCAGTAATGATTTTTTAATGATTTCACAGGTGGCAGTGATTCAAGTAGAGTTGCAAAGATTGACAATGATAGAAAAGTATCTGGAGAGATTATAACTATGGCAATAGATCCATCAGAGTACTATTCTAGTTTTATGCTAATATAACTACAATTTCACTGGCATCCCACCGACTTAAAAATGCAACTTAACACTGAATCAAACCTAGGAATGGAAAAGAATAATGGAGATGCTAACAGTAAATAATAAATTAAAAAATTAAACATAAAGTAGAGGAGGCACAAGCTAAACATATTTGTCACTGGCAGCAAAAATTTGGAAGATCACAGAGTACATATGAAGTAAAGAAACAAGAAAGTTTGTTCAGGCTGACATTTAAAATGTCTGGGAATATTATGAACAAATATTCAGCTCTATTACATTTGCAGCCTAAGACAAGCCACAGAATTTTACGATGTTTCTTTCTCTAAACCTATAAATGAGAAATTACTTTCTAGCTATCTGTTGACTTGCGCCTTTATCAACAGACAACATATTGTCAGGACAATTACGGGATCAAAATGGAGTTCAGAGGAAAGGAAAGCAATAAATAGAAGTAAATGAGACAGAGAATAGCAGAACTGTAACAGTAAGAAACAAACCCCCAACTGCTACCAAAAAAAATACCTGAACTGTAAGCTTACAGTGACATCTACTACCCTATGAAACAATCTCTCAGAACAGATGCAAAAGCCGTATCCTTTGTCATAGTTAAAACTAGGCTGCGTGACATATACTAGAAAGACTACTAACGGGAACAGTGTTGAATTAACAGAAATGATTTGTGATTGTTAAAACAAAACTACCGTGTATTTTTCTTTTATGATACTAGTATTAAATGAATACATATATTTCTCCTGAGAAAATCCATTTATATTGTAAAAAACCTGTATCACACATATATGTAAGGATGACTTACTCATTGTGCTTTAGTTTAGACACTCATCTTAAACGCTCCAGTACACAAAATTGGTTGGATGCACAGTTCAGTGGGGTGATACAAAATGCCTTAACCTGAAGAGAACTTTTCTTCCTCTGCACAGCATCAACATTAACCCTCTATCTCTGCCCACTGACTCTATAGGGAGCTCAAACACATCTCCAGACCAACTCAGTGACCCTCTACATTTTGTGGGAAGCTACATTTGAACCAACCTAAAGAAAGTTTATCAGTCTGGATGGGTTCCTTCAGGTAAGATTCCGAATACAGCACCTTATTCTGAGGTTAGATCCCTGACAGAGGCAGAGAAGCTCATTTTGGTCTTAGTAGTCTCATGGTTAGACCACTTGACTGGTTTAAGCCCATCTCCTAAAATACAGTAAGTGTCTGTATTTTGTTTTATTTATTCTTATAAAAGAATAACTTTTATTTTTTACAGGAATGATTGCACTGATGATACTGAACCTACCAACCAACTGCTCCCAATTGCTCCCATAAAGACCACCTTAGGCCATTTTAAAAAATCCTATCACTGATCTGTTCTCAGTGAACTTACAGTTCCGTGTTTGTCTTCCACATTTTAAAACACATACAAAGGCTTCATTATGCACCATATATGCCAATGTATGCATTGATATCAGCACATTATGAGTAACATATTTTGACTGTTTACATTTTTGCATACAGAAGTAAAATTTCAAGTAGCAATCTACTTCTGGATAAAAATCACCACAGTAGTAGTAATAGGTTACCACAATTTTAAGATATAAATATAAAAATCTATACCACCCTATAATCTAAATCTATAATCTTTATAATTCTCACCAATGGTACCAAAGAACGTTGACAGATAACAATCCACAAAACTGCATGAAAAAAGTCTGGAGAATGAAAAGTACGAGGAACAGGGCTACAACCTTGTTCCTTTCATTAGATTCCTTCCCATTATGCACGTATTTAAAAAAAAAACACTTCCCATCTTCCATAGACACATTCCACCCTTCTCTATTTCTCACACTCAGGTTAATGAAGTAATGAAATATGATCAGCACTTCAAAATCTTTTGAATAGATTGAAAATGAGAACTGTAAGGTGGGGAATGGAGCAGAAGAAGCTTTTGCCATTACATAGAAAAAGTGCTCTATAAAATAAAAGTCTTAAGTGACTTGCTATATTTCTGTCTGTTCATTCTAAAAATGTAAACCACCAGAACAGGTCACAGTATCTCTACTACTTATCCTGAAAGGTGTCAATTTTTTGCAAACTCATTATTTTTCTTGAGATATTACTTACTCTAAAAAACTGGTGATGTAATCCCGACTGCAAGCTGACCAGGAGAAAGGGTTGGTGTTTGCTGTAATATGAGCTGCCATTAGCTTTGCTGCTTCATGACCTTTGGTTCCACAGGAGTTTCCAATTCCGTCATGATTCATACCAAAACTGCCCAAAAGAGGAGAGAAACAGCCATTACTTTTCTACACCATCAGGCATCTCTTAAAACTTAGTATCACCTTTACAGAAATCATGTTGGACCCAAAAGAACACACGTAATAGAGGAGAACTCTTAAGCGGAGAACTGGGATCAGTTAAATTCTGTTTAGTTTATTCAGATCACAGAATACTGCATATTTACTTAACTTGCTTGTCTCCCACAGACTTTTGAAAGCATTTTACTTACTTTCTAAAGCTTTTAAAGAGAATTTAACAATATTCTTGCAAGATAAATACAGAGCACTCAGTCTTTATTAGATATTGTAGCTGGATAAGGAATATACATTGTGACACTGACACTTGGATTAATAAACAAGGACAAACAGAATAGGTGATGTTGCTGTAACGGTACAGTATAGGCACACAGCAGCCAATGATAATTCAAGCAGGACGTGGGTTTTGCAATTCCCAGGGCCATACTGTTTGCACACTCCTTCTCCGTATACACCCACAGAGTGACTCGGAGCCCTTCTAACAGAGCTTTGCTTTGTCATGGAACATCAGAATGAATACAACTAAAAATCAGAAGAAAATACAGTAAGAAACCTCTGGGTGGTACCTGGCTAACAGAGACTTCCAGGCAACAAATCAATTCACTTTCAACAAAGATAATATGACTCTGGAAAAAGAAATAAGGCAAAAGAATCCTTATGTCTTAGAAATCCTGTGCTAACTGAAATATATCCTTGGAAGCTACAGCTCATCAACATAACCATCAAATTAAAACTAGAAGTAAATTCACAGAGCATCTATTTGAAGAATTTCATTACAGACTATCTTCAGTTAAATTATTACTGTTATTTCGAAACAATCAACAACGTATACCTGACTGGCCTGAAATAAATGAAGCACCTGAACAGAATATTTCTTAATAGTATACACTTTTCTAAAACTCCATTTTCCTGGTCTGCTTTTGATTATTTTCCATTCCATCATTTGGGGGGGAAAGCTTACTTCTTTACATATTAACCTGTGGTCAATTTTGTTCCTTCTTCCCAAACATGGCACAAGGTTTATGAAATCAGAGGGACAGGTAGTGAGACACATAGGAACCTCCCTGACCCCAAGAGAGAAATAGTTAAAGGGAATGCCAAAACTGAACTTCTGCACAGCAAGAGCAGCGAAACATTCACTTCTTGCTATATCATACAAAGAGGTCAGTTTTTGGAGCCTTCGGTATCACAAATACTAAAAAGACTGACTCCCTGATTTCCTACTCATCATTCAGGGACACAAATGTGTTGAGGCGCGTGTTGAGGCACTCTGTTTTGATGTTCTAGAAACTTTTAGGACTGACTGCCAGAAGGTACAAATGGTGGTAGATAGAGGCTAGCCATTTATCTACTGACAATGCCACTTCATACCAGTTCATGCCACATTCTTTACTGAAATCCGTGAGGGTGGTGCTGTATTAATCTGAACATATTGCTCCACAGTGTGATATAAAAACACAAGACCTTTATGTTACTCTGAGCTTCAATACACTGGGTACTGTTTCACTTCTTCAGCTGATCATAACAACTTACAAGCACACGGTATAGCTCACCATTCCTCCCAAAACCCATCAATTGCATGGATATAAGAAAAGGAGTATCAGTGAATGATGAATGTTTCTTACAGAGTAAAAAAGGACTTCACCAAAAAAACATTGCTTCCTTGCCTATAGGATGCCTCCCTGCAGAATACCAAGTCTGCAGCAATGCCTGCATGTACCTAATTCAGTGTATGATATCTCATAAATGCAGAAAGCCATATGCAATATTAAACATGGGAAAGGTCTGACTGACACCTTAGATTATTATAGCATCAAATGAAGAACATCCCTCACATACACGAAATACAGCTTTAAAAACAACTAACAACTCATCTGAGCAATGTATGCATTACAATAAAATTTTCAGACCAGTGTTATTTATTATGATCAGTCTTCAGTATCAATATATATTTTGGGAGGGAAGAACTTGGATGTTCAGTACAACAAATTGAACCAGAATTTTACAATGAAAAATGTACTTTATTGACGTAGCTCTCCAACTGCCATCGTTTGCTAGAATTACAGGTACTTCAAATAGAAGCATCTCTTTTTGAATTACATTTGTACAATTTCTTAAAATACAAAACCTTAATAATCTATATGAGTGAATCTTTATAGAAATGGGCATTTGGGTATGTGGGAAGGAGTTGAACTGGATCATGCTGACTACATCTGACACCCAGCTTATTCATAGTTAGTGTATTCCATTTGTCAAAGAAATGACAGTCTTCAGCTATCTGGGAAATGAAATTTGTACCTTTTGAGCCCATAAAAAAAAGAACAAACTCTGTAGTTTAATAGCTTTCCTTTTTCTACTAACTCTCCATGTAGCAAAGATGATGTTGCTGATGGTGGCAGTGGCATGCATGATAAAAAACATGTTTGTGAACAGAAACTGCGATTCCTGATGCAAACAGGAACTCAATGCCTTTTCATGAGCTGATGGTGTTCTGATTTTTTATAAATATTCATTCACCTAAATCATCTATTCACTTCCGAGAAGGCTCTTCTATTTGTCCCTGCTTCTGAATTTAGGAGCAAACTGATCATTAGGTGCAGGTAATTTTTGTTCTGATGCTTGGAAAGGGGTCTATTTCCAAAGATGGTAGTGGCGGCATGCCGTTACAGCCCAGAAATTTGCAATCCTATGGCCAGCATTGCAGATGAAAACACATTTCTGTCCAAAGTACCAGTTTTATTTCCATCAGCACATGTTGGTTATATTTGGCCATCATTACAGTAAAGCTACATCTTTCACAAAAGCATGATTGCAATTAGATTAGGTGGGAAGGCAGGAAAGAAAGGAAGGAACGTAAAATACTCTTTGTGAAGCCACTGTTACAATTTACTTACCTTATTCAAACTCACTAAACAGATGCAGACTGTTTTCTTTCAATGGCTTAAAAAGCCTCTCTAAAACTACCAGGATAATTCTGTCTTTGAAAGAACAGCCAGATGAGTGAAGAGAGAGTGAAAAGTCTTCTCAGGTGACACAGAGTTTTTCTATGAAGTTACCTTTCCACCTACCATCTCAAGGAAAGATGTTTAACCCAGCAGCTCTTTTTTTTCAAGCATTATGGCTCCTCTTTTCCCAAGAGAGCACCTACATTACATTTAAGAACTGTACAAAGCAACAATAGTAACTTTAAAATCACAATTGAAACTCTCCTGCAATTTCTCTATAGTTTGTATATTTCTTAAAAATACCAAGAAGGCAGCACATCTGACTAGTGCTCTATGCCTGTTTCATTTACTAACATCTGTAATGGAACAGATTCTTTTCTCCTCAGTAATGTTTTTCGTTTTATCTGAAAAAAAATTATCTAAAGCAATTATTTGTAATACACATCCAACATAAGCTCTTACCTCAAAAATCACAGGGGAGGTAACTAGTCTCAGCTGCACTTAATAAAACAGCAGTAGATAACCAGAGACCCTGGGGTATAAGCAGAAGGAAGGATGGGAATGTAAACTGCTCGTCTACCCTTCCTTTATCTTGCGAAGGAACAATACTGCAGGTCCCTACAATTTCATTTAAGATGAGGTTACTGATTTGTTGGGTGGTTCTAAACCATGACGGTTATGGTTGCCAAAATACTTATTGCTGATGTATCTGAAATGACAGCAGTTATTTTTGTGAGATAGCCAGGATGCTTCCATCCTGATTTATTATCCAAATACTTAAGATTTAGAGGAGACAGGTCCAAACCAATCTGAATGCTCCTCAGTACTGTTTACTGACTTTTATTTTGTATACCAGGGAAGTTATCTGAAAGCTACTCAAGTGAACTGCTTTTTTTCATTAACAATCAATTATCTCTGCTTCCCAACTGTAGTACTAATGATGTGCATATAGAGCCATTTCCTAGTTTTCTTAGCGTTCAGAGCATTCACAACTGCAGAGAATGCCAATGTTCCCTTTCTCTAAATGTAACAGGGTATGTTCATTTTTTAGTCACTTACTGATTCACGTGTTACATAAATTTGACCTAATTCTTTTAAAGCAGTGGCTCTCACTCTGTTCTGCCACTTGTTTAACAGCATAAGTGAGAAGCATACCAAAGACTGGGAATCTTGAGTCAGGTGAGGCAACAAAGTTACAGGAACACAAGCAAGAGAAATACTGTAAAATCAAGCACTCGATCTTATTCTCCATTATCTGAGGCTGATTTACAGCTGCATAACCACATGTAACCCTTTAGGAAAAATAAACCTTTCTTTCTAAAGAGAGAAAATAAACTTTGACCTTAAGAATTTTTATTATACTAATTATTTGCACTAGGAGAGACAAAATAAACATACATACTAAGAGTGAAAGGGGTCATTTTCAAGCTAAGTATCTTGACCCAGGTACATTGCTAGAACTTCTTCCAGTGCCTCTGCACGTTAGACGCACTGATCTCACAACGCTTACGAAGAATGAAGCAAAGGGCAAGGAAGGTCATAAAACGCACCAGTGAAGAAAACTTTAAAAATTTCTAACAGTAAATCTCTACTACACTGAGAAGATGGAAGGCACGCTTGAACAAGTATTCTTGTATTAGATATAACACCTAATGGGTGAATTGTTAATTTGCTTCTATGTACTGCAATTTTTTTTTATTAGATATCAACTTTTTCATAAACTTTGTATTAATTTATTTTTGTAGGATGTTGTACCTATTCTCATAATTATTAAAAATATGTCATTTAAATCTATATATGTATTTCATATAGCTTAGAATGTCTATTTACAGCCTACATTGAAAAAATAAGCAAATTCTCAGCTTCCTTGTATCTGTAAATATTACCATAGCTTTAAATTACCTTTTCTTAGTGACAATGGAACATGTACAAGGAGGGAAGAGAGGGAAAACTGGAATGTTTCCGCATTATTTTGGTCAACAAAAAGTACATTAATGTGAACATAATGTACTATTAAAGATCAAAAAAAATCTTTTCCTCTACGGTATCAGAGCTATGAACTACATGTAACAAAGTGCAATTTCTGTATAAACATGGTAATTGTCTTAATTATTTTCATGTCTGCTAGCAGTGAAATATTTGTCAATTGGTATGATATTATGGTAAATTTTTGGAGAAGATACAATCTTCACATTTTATGGCTTTATAATAATAAAAGGTCAGCACTTTTTCTTTACTTTTTTAACCATATCCCCCATACTATGTCACAAGAGAAAGTTCTCTTTCTGTGTAGCCCTCCATGTATTTCTAGCCAATGTTATAGCAGTATTAGTTATAGCTCCAGAACAGCATGCAAATTACAACTTACCCTTAAATGGCATTACAAATAAAAGAAAAAATTATTAAAAAGTATGGTCTTGAAAAATCTGTTTATTTTAATTTAGGATCACAAACATTGCTAGCATTTATTGGAAATACCTGCTATTGCATTGCTCCCCTCAAGGGAAGAATCAAGGTTAATTAGTTACTTCAGTTGCTATTTCCAAGTGTTAATGTAGGTTTTAACATTAACTGCTGATTTCCTGCATTTGGAGATCATTATATGGTTTCGAGCATCCCATATCCTTTATTCTGAAGTAATGCAGAATTTAAAACTTTGACTTTGGTGAAACATATTACTTCCCTGAAAACTTGGGAAATAAACTAATTGAATAATGGTAGCTTTATAACAACACAACTGCCACGAAATTAAACATAATCTTAGCATAGTTTTCAATCATAACACTTTCCCATTTACTTCCTAAGCATCATTCTTCTCTGAGTTATGCCTGATGATCAAACACCCCATCAAATACAATTTTTATATATTAGCATAATTTAGTATTAAATAATATATGAAGCTCTTAAAAGCACAGCAAATTCTAGTTTACTAAAAAAATGCAGCCTATTCAGTAACCTGAACTTTCTTATGAGGAAATAACAGACTTCTATGGGACTATTAGAGAAAGTAGAGCACAAACTTCTCCTTCTGGTTTACATTGTCTTAGCTATTCAGCTTTCATGCCACAAGAGTAACATCAAGCAAGGTTTGGGTGATAACACAAAGCCAGAGTATGAATGCATCAGGTGTCTACACTGTAGACTCAAAGTGGGAAGTATTGGCTCTAATCAGAAAGCAAATGTCTGAGCTCAGATTTCCATTGGAAATTCATGATGCCCTGAAGGTTATGATAAACCTCTTCTTCACCTCCATTTATTCTTCTTATGCTTTTGTTAAGATCTGTGAAGTGTTATTATATTCCTTTTCCTTCATTAGAATGCTTTAATGTTAGACGAACTATTTTACTGTTGTAAATGTTAAACTTCAAATAATATTTCACAGATATTTAGACACAAGTTTTTTTCATATTGTAAATACAAACATGTCACAGAAAACAAAATTGTTTTTCTAGCCTTATGTTTATGGTATTTTATTTTATATGCACAAAACATCATTAAAATTGAAGTCCCAGTGAAGACATCTTAATAAAAGTTGCATACTTTTATACTTGCAGTATTACTAAGGCACACATGAAGACCAGGGCAGGACACGGAGGGGGCAAGACAGTAGGAATATGATTATGTATGGGATTATGTGGCTTGCCCAGCCAAAATCTGGACACATGTTGCTTTGTTTTTTTAAATAAAAAAACAGTACTTAAACTGTCCCTAAAAATGTAAGGCATTGTTCTCAGTCAATCCTAGGCATCTAGCAGGGACAGCTTTTAACTTGTTCTGGCTGGTGTTCAGGTGTTCATACACTGTAGGTTTGAGACAGTCTGTCAGCCTTGTTACAGAATCCTAGAATAGTTTGGGTTGGAAGGGACCTTTAAAGGTCATCTAGTCCAACCCCTCTGCAATCACCAGGTACATCTTCCATTAGACCAGGTTGCTCAGAGCTCCATCCAACCTGACCTTGGCTTCCAGGGATGGGTTATCTACCACTTCGCTGGGCAACCTGTGCCAGTGTTTCACCACCCTCAGTGTGAAAAATTTCTTCCTTCTATCTAGTTTGAACCTACCCTCTTTTCATTTAAAACCATTACCCCTTGTCCTATCGCAAGAGGCCCTGCTAAAAACTTTGTCCCCATCTTTCTTATAAGCCCCCTTGAAGTACTGGAAGGCTGCAACACGGTCTCTCCTTCTCCGGGCTGAACAACCCCAACCCTCTCTCAGCCTTTCTTTGTAGGGTTGAAGATAAGAAAATGATGCATCGACTGGAGATTTGTTAATGGGAGAGCTGACAGGAGGTGGTGTTAGTACACTTCATCCTAGTTGTGTTTTAACTATTTTTGAAAGCTAGTTTGAATTTTGGTATATGTATCCTTGTTTCCTCAGATTGGAGTATTTTCCTTCTAGTTGTACAACACATACATTCCTTGACACACGTTTCTTCTAGAAAACATCTCACGCAAACTCAAGTCCTATAATGCAGCTGAAGTTTGATCTTCGCTGATCACTGAAGAATGAGGAAAAGACAACTAGCTTCTGAAAGTACCTCTAGGATTTCCTAGATTAGAAATTTCTACTCCATCACTGAAGACTAACTTTCTCATATGGGAGGAGATGCTCCCATTTAGTTACGCTGATTTTCTACTTTGCATAGAAACTAAGAAAAAAAAAGTTCTGTATGAACTAATTCAGAACTAAATACATGCTTAAAAATATTGTTGTTCTTCATCTTGAGGCCAATTTACTCTAACTTATCTTCTTATTATTCCTTCCACCTCTTCTTCATCAAGATATGACTGCGAAATTTCTCTGAATTTCAATTCATTACATCTTCTATAAGTCAAGACAATTCTGACTTTTCAGAAATTACTTTAGCCACCAGCCTTTTCTCCCAGCTCTTTCCATACAGCCTTCAATAGCTGTTTGTCATTAGTAAATCCTTTTTTTACTACAAGTTTCATGTTCTAAGCCTAGTCCACTATCCTCATATTTTGACATTTCCTTTTTATTTTCCCTCCTTTGGTGCTGGTTTTGGCTGGGATAATTTTCTTCAGAGTGGCTAGTATAGGGCTATCTTTTGGATTTGTGCTGGAAACACTGTTGATAATACAGGGATGTTTTCTTTATTGCTGAGCAGTGCTTACACAGAGTCAAGGCTCAACGAGTAGGGAGGGGGTGCACAAGAATCTGGGAGGGAACACAGCTGGGACAGCTGACCCCAACTGACCAAAGGGATATTTCATACCATACGACGTCACGCTCAGCATAAAGCTGGGGGAAGAAGATCGGAGGGGGAGATGTTCAGAGTTAGGGTGTTTGCTTTCCCAAGTAACCGTTACGCATGATGGAGCCCTGCTTTCCTGGAGATGGCTGAACACCTGCCTGCCGATGAGAAGTAGTGAATGAATTCCTTGTTTTGCTTTTGTGTGCGGCTTTTGATTTACCTGCTAAACTGTCTCTATCTCAACCCACAAGTTTTCTCACTTTTACTCTTCTGATTCTCTCCCCCATCCCGCTGCGAGGGAGTGAGAAAGCGGTTGCGTGGGGCTTAGTTGCCAGTTGAGGTTAAATCACAAGACCCTTTTATTTTATTTGTTCTTTCTCACTTTGTTATTTAGTTACCGATCTCAGCTAACTGCATAGGAATGCAACAATGAATAGTACAATGCCGTTCTTGTAGGCATATACCCCGTTCAATGGAACCTGGAATGCCTTATCAGTTCAATTTAAGCATGCTGTACAAGCATGCATGGGGCAAGCTAGGTATTTTAGAAAGTATCCAAATTAAAAAGCACAGAGTGGAAAGCCACCTAACTCAGCTGGTAGGGAAACAGAAAATGGGATTCAATCTTAAAACTTGTCAGAGCATAAGACCATATTCAAGCCTGCAAATAGTTCCTTTCTTCACTAAGACGAAAAAGTCAAACTTTGCTTGACAATGCAGGGGATACACATTCAGTTCTCGCTCCTGCCATGAGAAATCATTGGTTTTAGTTTTTGTTTACTAGAAATCTTAAGCATTTCTTTGGTGTGAAATATATATTGGTAAGACAGTAAGCATTATGAAATTCAAGCATCATAAATGAAATTTCTAGAGATGCTATTCTGAAGGTTAAAGGGCCCACTCTGTGAATCATTATGTGATTCACAGAAGTATTAAGAGTAATACAAGGCTGTTCTCAGAACGGTGCATAGGGAGAAACAACCATGAAACTGTTAGTCTAACACCATTCTTTATGCCCTCAAGAAAGAAACCCAGAGTTAATCACAGTATATGGTCGTCTTCAAAAAAAACAGCGAGCTATGAGTCTCAATGGCACACAGCTTATCTGCACCAAAACTGGGTTACACACATATAAAACCTACAAGTGGTAAGGAATGCAAGCCAAAAAAAATATTTTAAAAAATACTTATAAATATTTAACAGAAAGTATGTCTGACCATAATAATCACACTCTCAGTATCTTTAAGTTTTCAAGACTAATTCCTTTTCTGGATAGTATTCTTCAACCAAATGGAAGTTATTTGGATCAATACAAGGTTAAACTAGTTAAATTTAATACACTATGATATACAGAAAGTCAGATTGAATGATCTAATGACTTCTCATCACTCTGTAATGTAATAAACTACTAGAAACCAACAAGTTGAACCATAATTCCTTCAGGGAATCTTACAAATCCAATTTTGGAGAAACTGTGGATAATCTATCAAAATACATGTTTTATCATTACCGTTCTCTTAATCACAAGAAAATTATATCCCTCAGTTCAACATCTTTTTAAAAAACTATGTATTCCATGGCAACTATCTAATTAATAACATGATCTTTTGAAGTGCAATCCTCCCATTTTAATTTGAGTGCTTCTTCTGTTGTATGTTATATATTCAGTGTAGACATGTCCCTTAAACGTTTCTATTTTTCATTTGACAATGAAGCCAATTTCCCCTGCAAAGAAAAGCAATCATCACAGTACAGCCAAACAAAAAAGTTTACAAGGCTCCCTGAAACAATTATTTTAATCACATACGCAAGTACCTCCTAGTAGATACTAGGAAGCAGGAAGCTCAGAGGAAAGAACAATTTCCTTGATTTAGTCATAAAGGCATTCAGTCATAATGTGAGTGAATGGGCGGTGATGCATTGATACCACAAAACATTACAAATCTTGGAAGATTTTTTTGCCCACATATTCTTCACAGCTTTTAGTGAAGGTATCTACATGGCATGTTCATTTTTAACACCAAGCTTGCAGTGCAACTTTCTTTAATCACTGTGCATTGGATAAAAGCTAAAGGAATAGGATTTCTACTTTCTTTTCAAACCAGCATTTGACATGTCATGCCAGCTACAGGATGAGGTGAAACCCTCAAAGATCTGAGATTTCAGAATTTCAAAAGACCTTGCATATAAGAAGCCAAAATATATGGAATGTAGAAAACACAGATGGTTAAAAATATTTCTGTGATCACAGGATATATGCTATCACTATACTGTTTTTCTCAGATTCTAACCAAAGTCTAAGCTCTTCAAATCAATTCTTGTCATCATGCCAGCTTTGCATGATAAAATAGCTGCATATATGTAGTTGCATAACATATGGATTAGAATGAAAATGTGGTATTGGAAGATTGTTTTTCTTGTTAAATTCACAGCAAGGTCACCTATTACTGTAAGAGATGTTATTAACAAGAATTTCAGAACTATCAGTGATTTGGAGGAGTTCTTTCTTCAATAGTGGAAATATATTTTGCTTTACCCTATCTTTTTCAACTCATTCAAGTGAAGGAAAAGCAGGAAGGAAATGAAGATGAGAAGAATTAAATGTGTTTTAAATTATTTTTGTTCAGATCTTACACAATTGCCTTTGGATTCTAAAACCCATCTACTTCAGTGCAACTACAGTGGTTTTTTTGTACATAATATAAATGAGATCATACTTGCCCA